>NW_023494795.1:30492398-30627398 GCF_904425465.1 Colossoma macropomum
TACTACAGTTAACAAACGCAGGAGCATAAAGGAGCTGGAGAGCAGGTGACAAAGTGCAAATAGGATTAAATCAACAATCCCCTGTAAACTGTCTTCTCATTAACTTAACACAGGGATTACATCGTCCCAATCCACATTTTGTAAATACTGATGCACTCCTGGCGCTGCTACTTAACAGACTGCCTACGCAATGGTTGAAAAAGTCAGACACGCTCAGTCAGCTGCAGAAAACAGACCTTTGAACTTCCATATGAACAAAATACTACTGCTGCAATTCGGAGTGAGCGAGATAAAAATCAATACTTGAAGACATATTTACAATTTTTTTAACAGTGACATTTAAAAACTGCCATCAAAAACTCCATGACTTTTCATTGTTTCATAGACTGCACTGCACTAAATCCTATTAATCAGGACTATTTATGCCCTTCTCATACCAAAACATGCAGCTTCTCAATGTTTAAATCTGGTCAAAGCAGAATAACATGATCACAATAACAATAAAATCTCTAACTGCAATTATATGAAATCACAATATGCCTTGCAGGAGGGTAAAACTACCACATCTGACAAAGCTTGTGGGTTTGTTTCGGGTATTTTGGTGAGGTAGCCAGTCCTACAGCGTCAGTTTAGTAGGGCAGAAGTGTTCGCATGAATGCAGCAGTAGTCGTATTTCAGCTCCTTAATGATCTCATACTTCAGAGAATCTGGTGACGTTTGGAGGAAAAATGTCCTGATGGCAAAACAGCTTTTGAAACATTTTATGGCACGACTACAGCGATTTATAAAAACAGCAACTATTTTTTTTTTGTAGAGAAAACAAGTTTAGACCTGGAGTTCCTAATAAAGGCATGACACGGACTACAAAATGATGCATAACTGCAGGGGGCTACTTTTCTATTCATTCTACTGCACCCTCATATCCCAACCAGCATTTTCTGCCAATATGAATATCAATATCCTGTATGTCCAATCTATAGTGCACACTAAAACGTTCTTTGATTGGTTAGAGGACTTATTGGCATGTTACGACCTTCTGCACTGTCAGCACTGCAAAGGTCAATATCAGGATAACTATTTAACTATGTACTCTGTAGCCTTAATCACTAAGAACCTAAAATGGATCAATTTCATACTTGCAATACACAGACACATGGCATGGTCTGATGCCCAACTGAAAGCCTGTAATATGCTACTTTACCACCAGCTGTTTCAATTAAAGCCAGCAAAAAGCCTCCAGTGAGTCTGAAGCCTCTGCACTGAGCCGACTCCACAGGAGGTAGTGGCACAGTGAAAGGGGAAGTTAACTAGGGTTTCACCCCTCTCCACTGCACCGCACACATACTCTACTCAATCACGCTCCATTAGAGCCAGCACACAGAGTGCAAATGATGGCTTGCATAAATATAATGGCCAATCTCCTGAGTGTTAATGCAGCAAAGCTCTGCTGACAGGCCAGGGGTCAAGGCTGGAGATGCGCACATGGCTCTGAGCCATACTTAAAAACCACTGCTTTAATTCTGGAGAGTTCTTGGGGACGGGGGCAGGAGAATAGGGAATTTGTATATTTAAAAGTAGAGACATCCAAACAACATGTCAGATTGCATTCATAATCAGGCTAAATAACTTCTAACGTAGAGACACTCGACATGAGACACGCAGCAGAACCTTCAAATATGAATAAACTTAAGCAGGTGAGGACATCACTCTGTATTCATTTAAAAATGAGCCAATTAAAAAAAAATAATAATAATTCATCAGCCACTGTTTCCATTCAGCCTATACACCGTGCTGAAACCCACAGTTCCCTTAAAGCAACTGAATTTCAACACCGTAAAAATGTAATTACAGCATGTTTCTAAAAGGGCAATAAATTAATGCACCAACGTAAAGAAATGACTCAAAAGATTCAGATACACAAGGACACAACCCTCCAAATTCACTTTAACTGCTTTAACTTCAGTTAATAGAGAAAAAAGAAAATCATGAAATGATTGGAGGAACAGAGTGGGGGAAAACTACAAAAACACTTAGTTTACAAACAAAGATAGCTAGTGCACAGATAAAAACACAGTAAACACACTTAACATCACAATACACTCATATGCAAAGGTCTGAGTACTTAATGAGATCACATGTTGACTGTCTAAATGAGAATAAATCCTCTATGGTGAACAAACAAATACGGCAATTTTTGCCTAATTTTAGGGCATAATTTTGGTTTGATGAATATAACATGTCAAGGAAAAAAACATTACATGACCTGTAACATTTTACCCGCCATATTTTTGTTCAGATCTGGACTTTGGGCTATTCCACAACCCTTTCATTTCTTCCTTTCTGAGCCATACTTTGATGGCGTAACTGTTTTCTTTATTCTGTTTAACAGTGAACTTCTTCAGCTTAACCATTTGGCAGATGGCCTCACATTCTCCTCAAGCCCTCTCTGGTATGAAAGAGAATTCATAGTTGATTCTATGATTACAAAGTTGGCAGAGCAAGACAGCAAGCAGCCCCAAATCAGAGCATTTCCAGCATCATGCTATACAGTTAGTATGAGGTTCTTCTGAACAAATGCTGCCTTTTGATTTCGACAAGTATGGCTTCTGGTACCACAGCCAAACAACTCTTTGACTCGTCTGCCAATGGCACATTGTTCCAGAAGTCCTGGTCCTTGCCTAAATATTCATCAGCAAACTTTATTCTTGCCCTGATGTTCTTTTTAGATAGGAAATGGTTCCTCCTGGCACACCGTTCATGTAGATAAACTTTGTGCAGTCTTGTTCTAATGTACATCCACAGTGGAAGAGCTACTTCCAGATACAGTGATGGAACTTTAAGGTTTTGAAAAGACTTACTGTCTTACTGTCTGCTCTTGGGTTAAATTTGCTGGGTTCACCTGGCCTGAACACATTGGCAGTGGTTTTAAATCTTCTCTACTTGTAGATGATCTTCCAGACAGTGGAAGGATTGATTTCTAATATTTTGGAAACACTTCTCAAATCTCTTTCCCAGACTCACAGATATCTACAATCTTCTTTCTGAAGGCCTCAGAGCTTTTTTTTGTCATCTAGGATGACGATACCCCAACCTCCAATGGCAAATCTCTGAGATTTAAATAACACTGGTTTCTCTAAGGCTACGTTTACACAGCAGGTAAAAGTAGCCCAAATCTGATTTTCTTTTTTTGTTTGGCTGTTTACATTATCTTCTAAATGTGACCTGTATGTGACTTTAGTCTGAACAGATCAGCTCCTAAACCGACCCACATGCGCAAAAGAACAATGCTTCAAATGGCTCATCCAGAGGTAAACAATCATGACGGCCAGCGAACGCCAGTCGCTCCTGGAGCTTTCAGTTTCGTCTTCGCCAGCATCACAGGAGCGATTATGAAGTTCCAATCGTTGACAGCTGGGCTCATCACCCAGAAGGTGTTCGAGTTCACCTTAAAAAGGGCACGTTACTCAGCCACGGCCTCTTCTTTGGTTCGTGTCCTCGGATTCTTTAAACTTTGCTTTCAGACTTAACTGTTCTTTGACGGTGCAGCCTCCGTCTCCTCCGGCCGCTTTGTTCAAAAGCTCTTCGAGCGCGGAGCAGTTGTGAAAAGTCTCTTCTAATTTTATGGTACAGAAACATCAGCCAAAATGTTTATGAGTCTCAGCAGCGCAAAATTATGACGAATGTCAAGTTGGATTGACATGAATCTGCCTGTTCAGACTGAGTCACACTGCCGCAGATCGGATACGTATCGGAGTTCAGGGCCACATATGAAAGTCTTAAATCGGAACTGAAAATGTCAGATTCAATGCGTTTTTTGCTGTTCACACAGATGACAAATCTGTCACACATACGGAGAAAAAGATTGGATTTGGGTCACTTTTACCCGCTGTGTGAACAAAGCCTAAGATATTCTCTAACAGGTGTTCTAATCAATAGCACCTGATGGGGTGTACCTGATTCCAATTTGACACATTTGAAGAACTGACAAAGTGTACTGACTGCTTATTTCGATTATATAAAATTGACCTGTACAATTTTACACATCCCTTCTTATATCACTTGTATCTATCAGCAATGTTTAAACGAAGACTGGATATCTATGTCCAAACATACTAGAAAAGTAAACTTCTCAAAGGGTGTTTTTCAATAACTGTAGATTTGTTCAATTCCATCAGCAGCATCTGATTTAATCTAATGGAGGTCTGAATAGGTAAACTACATATTAGTTGGTAAACACTGGGTTTCCTCAGTGGGAGCTTTGGAAAGTGTACTCTTAAAGGGGCAGCCTGAAATAAGAATGGTAGGGCCAAAAGAAGGAACACTGAAGTATACAGGACCTTGGGTGGGGAGGCTGGCTTGGGGGTGTACACACACACACACACACACACCCATTTGCATTAAGTGCCAGCAGGACGGCCTCCACTCGCCCACAAGCTATCAGCAGCCAGATGAGATTATTCATCAACTTGCAAATTGGCACATCAAAGTGAGTATGGAGGCGCACAGTGCAGGAAGGCTGAAGCTAATGCTATGCAGTGCAGTGCAGGCTCCATTCCCTGGCCAGAAGGCTGTTACTGCACTGGAGCCAAACGCTGCTTCTTCTTTGCTACCGCCGCGTGGCTTAATGGGCAACTTTGCCTGCCACATTTGGAAACTTATGGCCAGAATGGACCAACAGGACAAACATTAACAAACGTCTGATTGGTGCTCTTTAATGACATTTTACTGCTGATAGACTGTTCCCTCCCCTTTCTTTCTAGTTCATTTCACTTGCCAGTCCTCTTTCTGAACATTTAAAGAATTAATGCAAATATTAATGCTCCTGTTTGTCCAACCTGACACTAAATTTATTCTGTATTAACAGTTTTTTTGCCAAAGGTCCACTTATGATAGTTATCTGGATTTATGGGCCAAAAAAAACAATTTTACATGACCATTTTCCAACTTCTCTATTTTCCTTAAATTCAGTTAGGCTGTTTTTGTTAGTGTTTTAAGACTAATATGTAAATTAACTGTGTTCTAATTTGCTGCCTTGTATTGTGCCTCATCCAAAAAGTCCAGACTGAAACACGCCTTTTAACTTTAAAGTGAATGGGCAGAGCTAAACTGCTGTAGGCTGAATACTTGGATATATGCAAACGAGCTCAGCAGACAATATGCCAAAATGTTATTTGACACATAATCATATTCGATAATTTTTTGCTTTGCTACATCTACCACTGAGGAAAAAATAAATAAATAAATTCACCATGTAGAAACCCACAAGTCATGAATGTCTACTGCACTGGTCAACTCCAGGGACAGCATAAGAACACTTACATTCCTCCAGTTTAATCAAACAAAAAAGTTCGCAGCCTAAGCCACAGTGACGATAAGATTTCTTTTGAATATTTTTTTAAATATTGAGATATTTGCAAAATAATATATCAGCATGGTGCTAATACTTTCTTTGTGTCACTGATTTTGCCTAATTCTCACTGGGGTTTACTGAATAGCTGTTCATAGTAAGAATACATGAATAAGAAAATACAAGTACATTTTTTTTAGTCAAAAGGCAAAAAAAAAAAATCTTTGGTCAACTAAATCACATGACATTGTGTGGTTCAATTTATTTTTAATACATGCATTGGTTGCAATATAGTAGCATATACTAGTAGCAATGGGTCAATGACAGTTTTCAAAATTACTGTTTATAAATCTTACGAAAAAAGGCACAATGTTCATTTTTATAGTTAAATATATATTTGCATTTACATTCATATCTATATGGATTTTAGATTTTAAATATAATTAGTGTTAAAGCTTTCAATAAGCGTTAAGAGTTGACCAAGGAGTATAAGCAATTTAGATGAGAAGCGTTTTTGGCTGTGGCGTCTGACATTTAAAGAAGTAAGATTGCAGATAAAGGTTTTTCAGTGAGTCAAGTACTTTTAAAGTTGCCTCATCTCGTAACATGGTTTTTATTTTAAGATTTTGAAAATAAAAAATATGCCAAACTATTTTATTTAGAATTGTGTATAACAATTTGTTTTTGATAGTTGATTTAATAAACATATGGTACAGCAGTTGTACAACCTGATATTTTTAGACTTGAGGCAAAAAGAAACTAAAACTAATTTTATATGGATGCACTGAATTATGACATTAAATGATCACTGTTGAATAATCTGAAGTGTCATGTATTTATTAAATTCTTCTTGGGAAAAATCAGACTTGGACCATAATAAAATAAATAAATAAATAAAATCCACGTCTTGTCAACGACCCATTGAAGGATATATTGAGCCGTTAAATAGTGACCCTCCTGAAGGGCAGGTTGTGGTACTCACGCTGGAATGGGGGTGGGTCTTTTCTGAGGGGCGGTCTGTAGTTTCCTTGGTGATATACACTGGGAGGCGGGGCATTGCTATACTGACCACCCACATGCTGGCCGATACGTGGTTGGTTGTACTGACCACTTCCTTGCTGATGGCTGTTTATATGATGGCTGATTAAAAGGAAGGAAAAGGGAGTAAAAAAATAAATAAATTGTGAAATCTTCAGAGCTCCAGAACATTTTACTCATTTGTAACTGTTCTTTACCACTCAATCACACATTTGATATTAGTTTACACCATTATCTAGGGTAGAATAACCAAAAGGGAAAAAAAAAACAAAAAAAAAGAAAAAGCTAAAACTCTGGCTGCGTCTTTCTGCTTTGAAAGACAAGCACCTGTCTGTTCTAATCAAACCCAATAATGGCTTTCATTAAGAAATTAAGGCTATGGTGGACAAAAATCTGCATAAATCACAGCACAATGCATAATTCATCATTTAACATCCAGGCCAGATGAATTTGCCAGATGTTCAATTAAAGTTTGTAAGCAGCTACCCTTGCACTTCTCCATTTTCTATACAATAAAAAGTTGATAGTGTTTGCAGTACATTTGCAAAATACACAGCTTGATGGAATGCTAATTTTTTTGACAATGCAGAGGGCCCTGGTCTTTATTTTTTTCTGTTATAAAAAAAAATAAATAAATAAATAAAAATAATATCAGTGTGATTCACACCTACCCTAAGGTCCTGAAGGCAGACTGGTCCAAGTGAACCTGCTGACGGTTCGGGTTGAACCCCAGCTGAGGTTTCCATGGTCCGCTATTAGACCTATGCCAGTCACCAGGTTTCAACACTTTATTGGGCATCCTGAAAGTGCACAAAATCAACCAGATTACACATTGAAAATTTTCATATGAAAGTCAACTTGTGTGCATTTCTGCAAAATAGTAAAATATTCCTTTTTTTATTTTTGGAATAATTTTAACTACCAAATGCACCATATGGTGTACAGAAGAGTGCATTTAAGATGCTTAGTCTGAAAGTACCTCCCTTGGTAAGCAATAGCTTCAGTAAGGCACATTAAGAAAATGTTATATTTAAAAATAAATAAATTAATTAAAAAAAAAAAAAAACCCACACACCACACTATAACAGACTGCAGTGGACAGAAATATTCACCATGCTGAACATCTATAATACCAAAGATAACTACGCTATCTAAAGACAGAAATAGTCTATGATCATTTTCACAATTTCTTTATGGACCACGTACATCTGGCCTATAAAGCACATGTGCCAGGTTCCAGTCCTCACAGGCCAAAACACTGCAGACTTCAGCACACTGTGTCATTAAACACACATTATTCAGCTCATCAGCTACTTAGCAAAGCCTTCATTAACTCAATTCAGCGTTACATGAAGGTAAACACAGCACTTTGGCCTGGAAGGTCCCCAGTTTGACATTCCTGCTATAAAGCTTATATGCAGGAGGCTGCATCAACATACCTATCAAACAATTAAATCATTATTCATAATTAAAAAAATGCATCAAAACAGATGAACCCTGAACGTTTCTTCATAAAGAATGGGCTGCAGTCTAGCACTGAATGTGCAGGATGGCCAAAAAATAAAAAAATCATGAAATACATGCAAACAGTAAGGCACTCAACCTGGAGACATTCTGTAAACATTTGTTTGCGTTCATGACATGCTCAAGTTCTTCACACAGCAGTATTGGTAAAGCCCAACAAATACATTTTACTGTTCTACTTCCATCTTTCTAATGCCACAACAGCAACAGCAGCAGCAACTCATTCCATCAGTGTTAATAAATGAGAAAGGAGAAGAGCCTGTACGTACTTAGCCCCTGGAAGGACGACGGCTTTGAACACGTGACCTTCCTCATACTGTGGATCCTTGAATTTGATTCTAAAGCCAGAAAAAGTGTGATTATGTCCCCAGATACAGATCAAAACAAATTTTTTATTGAGTTCCCCAGGAAGAAAAATCAAAGACTGGATGACCTGAAGAACAAATATTAGGTGGCAACCCTGTTGAACAGAGAAAAACTGAGCAATAGTATTTCACCCAAGTTATTCAGATAAATTGTACTAGTCCAGAGTACAGGCAGTAGCCTTGTCCAACTTTGTATTCAATGAGAATGGCACAACTTGGAGAAGGGATTCAATAGGAGTCATAGAGTTTGAGGTCAGCCTAATATTGCTTTTTTAAAATAAAAAGAGCAGGCAGATGTAGGTGGAAATCTACATGTCGAACAGGAATTCTACACTAGCAAACACAGACAAATCTCTCACAAGGAGTTGACCAGGATCACAAGCCTATTTTACTGATAAATCTTAACTTGTTACCATTCAGTTTAAATGCAATTTAGCATCTTACTAGAGGCTTTAAATGGGCACTGATCAACCAAAAAAATTAATTAAAAAACTAACCACTGCTACATGAGTTGTGTAAACATGTCTACTAGCCTCCTTCTGTTAAACCCCCTTCTGAAGATTTATCTTAAAGGGGGAACGAACATTTGAAAACAACTACAACTTGCAGGAATACAATGCTGTACTACAAACTACAACTATTACATAGCATAGTAAATATTAGCATATCAAATGCTAATTTTAGGCCAGAATACCTTTTCTTTATTTAAAAAAAAATTGTACTTCACTGCTTTTTAATACAAGCAATAAAGAGGGCATGGCTTACCCCACTGCACTGCTGCATGGAATATCTCTCAACAATGGGACTGGAGATTCTACAGGTCTACGAGGAGGAAAAAAAGATTCAGACTTTGTTAGATTTTATTTTAATCTCCCTACAAAGAGAGGTCACAAAGTATGTCAAGAAACAGTGAATGTGAAGAGAAACAAAAATACTGTAATAATGCTTGTTCCTTACTTATCTGGTAGAATAGGCTCTTCATCAAGATTTAATGTACCTTGGATTCCATGGCACAGCTCTGGAGGAATCTCTGTGCCCTGAGTAAAACCACAGAGGAACAGAGAAGCAAACCCATTAGAATATACAGGTTTCTAAAGAAAGCTCTGGTACAGGCCCTGCATGATCAATTAGGGGTAGACGATATAAAAAATAAATAAATAATAAAAAAAAGGGGGCAATTGTTAAAGTGTACTTCAGACATATCACAATATTCTTTTTTTTACTAAAGAATTGCACTAGAAGACAAAAAAGCAGTGTTTTTATTTCACATCATGACCAGGAGAGCAAATCAAATACAAAATAAAAATGGTTCAGACTCTAAAAGAAAGTTCAGACTAATATGGCTTGTGGAATCTAAATTTAAGAACTTGACATGCACTATTCAAAAAAACATTTCAATGAGCAGCCTACGATTCTTTTTGGTTTGTTTTGTGGAGGTAAGGCTTACAAACAGTTTAATAATTTAAATAAGTTTGTCACTGCAGTTTACCAGGAGGCAGTAACAACATACTACTAGTCAGGCTGAAGCCCAGCCGCTCATGTGCCATCCAGCAGTAAGACAGAATTTGTAATTGTAGCTGCTTCGTTCAAATACAGCTTTTGGGAGTCACTTGTGTTTTCTGAGTCACTGTAGTGTAGATGCTAAAGATGTAACAAAATTAGAATTATTGCTTTACTTGTTTTTATTTATCAAGTTCGCTTTTTAAATTATGGAAGCAGCAGTGAGGGTGACACGCAGTTTACTATAATGCTGGAGGTGGGCTGCTTTCAGCCTTTGGAACAATATACACTTTACTGCTATTCCATTAATCAGGAAGGGGCAGGCCTTGACCCAACCTTACATTTCACAATGTTCCTAGTCTTAAATCGCCCTTGTCCCAACTTTTTTGGAACTATGGACTAAAAGACCAATCATGGAACAGAGGTAGGTGAATGTAGGTAGGAATCCCAACACTAATCTGTCACATGGAGGGCTCTGACATTAATTACATTATACCAACCTCCTTACATAATCGGTAATAATACCACCTAATGCAAGAGTTCATTCACAGGGTTAGTGAAGCTTTGCGGAACTGGTAGTTACTGGTAAATCACTTTCTTGATTTTTAGTACTAATATTTTGGAAACAATGTTCTGAATTCTGTGGGCCTATTGTCACTCCATTCCTCCACTATGTGATTAGCTCCAACGATTCTTACTATATTTACTTAGCACCTGCTAATACATAGATCATGAAATCAGCAGGAACAGCAGGACAGAGAGGGTTTGAGAAGTTGTAAGGAAAAGACTAACGTACCTCGTGAGATTCTGAACGGTAGAGTTCTATGATGAAATCACACAGGGGGTGTGACTTCCCCACAAAAAACACATCACTGCCCAGACTATTCCTTCTGACTGAAAGAGAAAAGATGCAAAGTAGTACACGGTATTAAAATGTGTCAAAACAAATTATCTTCACAGCACCTTAAAATTGGAAAGGAGGGTGTAAATGTGTCAACTTTAAGCTGACACTTCATCAATTACATCAATGTTAAACTTCAAGATGGCCCACTTTTTTTATGTTTTATATATTTATCGTCGCTGCTTTATTCACACTATTTAATATCATTGGAGGCACGGAGGTGCATTTACATGTGTGAAAGATGAAGTCTAAATAAAGTATTATTATTATTATTATTATTATTATTATTGTGATGATGATGATGATGATACACCTTCATAGTCCCAGCACTTACCTTCCTCTGCAGTTAAATCAGGGTAGACTTTTGCCAAGGCTGCCCGCAGCCTGCGTTCATCAACAAACGGCAACAAAGCAACACCTTCAAGTACAAGAACATTTCTCTCATTAAGCCATAAAAAATAGAATGTAGACAACGCAGGATTTCACAATACAATTTTCTTAGTTACCCTGCCAGGCGTATTTCTTCCCATTCAAATCAATAGCAAAGTCATCAGGATAAAAATCTATGATAGAGGAGTCCTGTAAAAGCAAAAATGAGATGTTTAGTGTAACAGAACACAAATGAGTATGCTATCAACCAGAGCGGTTTGAGCATTTAAGATAACTAAAGGCCGTCAGTGTCCATTCTGTGACTGTCTACATATAAATTGCACTCACAGGATCAGTCATCAGTGCCCTCCATGTTGTTGGAAGGAAATTCCCACTGGCTGCAGGGAACACTCCCATAAGTTGTTCCAGGGGTTTGAACTACAGGGAAAAAGATTAAAAGGGAAAATGAAATAAAAGAATTCAGTAGCAAACATGACTCAGCAGGGTCTTAATGACCTCACCTAATCTTTTCTGGATTAAAGTGTTGCTTTGGGACAAACAGTTCTAGACAGTGTCGATAAAAATTGAGATGGTACTGTCTAAATCAGTGTCTCTCAACCCTGGTCTCTTGCAAAAACCGACCTGACAAGTCTAACTAAAATATTTAAAGCTTTACATGGTGACTTGTAGCAACACTCACACTATATTTTAGCATGTATTTTTTCCCCTCCTGACACAGTAATGCTACATCTAAAAAAAAATTCTTCAAAAGCTTTAACTAGACACAAACTAGATTTCCAAAGTAATGCATTTTAAAATGCTTTAAAACACAATACCACAATCTAAAGCAACCTAGCAAATGATATACAATGTAGTCAACCAAGTTTTGGTATTTCAACAATAACACTAACAATATTATTATATTATTGTTTGACACCAATACTGGTATAGAGCACTAGGATCCTGTCAATAAGGTTCCCTTATTCCACCTACCGGCTTAGTCCCTTTTTCAAAATCCATGAACATGTCCTTGATGTCTTTGAAGTCAGATGCAAACGGTGCATAGTGGAATGGAAAGTACCACTTCCAGGATGCACAGCCCTGCGAAAGAGAAAATGACACTTAATGAGCTATAAAAACAATCAGACTGTAACAGGGACTTTACATTACATAGAAGTCATGAGAGAGAGAAAAGGTAGACATCTTCACTTGCTTTTAACCTACAAAATACTGTGTTGTCCAAGTCCTTAGTATCTCCAAGCTTGTTCTGCATTCAGTTCTCATATTTAGTCTATTCTACTACTCCTTTCCATTTCATGCACCTGAATTCACCATGGGATCTTGATACCCAACAGCATGAAACCTCGTTCAAATAAAACTTTGAAAAGGGACAAGAAAACGAACGAAGATTACTTGGGCCACACAATTCAAGAACAGAACCAATAACGACATGCACATGAACTCACGCGTGCTTCTCTCAAACAGGCATGCCACCTTCCTTTATGAAATACACAATGAACACAGGCAAATAACCTTAACATAATAAAAAAAATAATATTTTACAGCTAGCGGTACAAAAGCACGATCCTTGGTGCTGGAATTCTCATTTCTGACCTTCACTTTTAAGGTGAGAGATAAACTGTAATTGTCTGTGGAGCTGAGGCACGTTAACAGGCAGCTGTGTCTGACAGCCTAATACACCAAGCAAATTCTGCACTACTGCAAAGACAAAACTCAGCACTGTGATTGCGTTATTCTCACAAAGATGACAAATACTGGGAATCAACTGGAAAAATATCTTTTGTTGGAGATATAAACCATGAAGCCTGGTGGAATGATTGAAAATAAACCTGAATTAAGTAATCAACTTAATTCTTAGTCAAGTCTTAATTCTTATTACTGTAACATAAATTATAGTAAATTAATTTTTCCCCCTCAACTTTTCATAGCCTGACAAGTGTAGACTGAGTTATCAGAAAGCATAAATAATTTTACAAAATACAGCAATTTGCAATTCTCTCATTACCCCAACACAATTGAGGCTTCTCTTTCATTTGTACCATAGAACATGGTTCTTTTGGGTTCAATTTATTTAGGGTTTACATGGGAGAAGCATAAAACTGGACATACTGTGGTAATGAAAATGTGTTTAAGCCAAAAATAATAATATATAACAATAATAACAATAATAATAACTAACAATAATAAATGTTTGTTGTGGCATACAGAGCTCAAACTGGTCTGCTAAACTATATGAATACTGTTCATCTGCCTGATGATCATGAATATTTAAGGACATGATCTGAGGCTGTTTTGTGAGAACAACGCTTTCTACCTCATATACACTCATTAATGAACATGAATACTGTCAAGTGCAAGGAAGCCAAAAGGTCCAGTAAGTCCATGTCTTTGGACAACCTCCAAAGCCCCATGCAAAGGAAAGATGCCCTAATGTAGGTAAATAAAAGCCATGTGGAGATGTGCCCTCTACTTTACTCCTCAAAATGTATCCTCTTCATACAGCAATTTGGCACTGTGTGCGCATGTCTGTGAAAGACAGGCAGCGCTAAATCTATGAATGTGTGTCGGAGGGCAGCAGACACGTCTCTAGCAATAGCGAGACCTCATAATGAACCCATTCAGCATGTCCCAGGGGAGCGCTCTCTACAGCCCAGCATGTGGAGTCAAACACAAGCCCCGGCATGCGCACAGCTCCCAATTACTGCACACAAATCCCTCAGCCCGGAGCCCTAATCAGACTGGGATCTGCTGGAGAGAATAGACCGCTAATTATTGAATTTGAAGCTAAAAGATCAAGACCTACATTTAAAACTGACTAGATAATATAGGTCTTGCAGAGGACAAGGCAAACACAGAAAAGGCTGTTTGATCCCATGAGTGGTGGGCAAACAGAAGGATGAGAGGCAATCCTTCAATTCTAGGCGTAGAAATAAAGAGGGAAACATGCAATCTACCTCAGGGTACAACCAATACTTTGGTAAAGAAAACAAACTAATAGAGGGACTTAATCAACAGCATACTGGGATAAACTGTGTAGATGAACGTTGTGTAGTGCAGAAACAAATAAAGTATATTAGACTCATGTGGGAAAACTTAACGCATTAACATGACAAATTATTCATTCATTTTCTAAAGCTGCTTATCCTCCTGGGTTATAGGGGGGTGCTGGAGCCTATCCCAGCGGTCACTGGGCGGAAGGCAGGAAACACCCTGGACAGGTCACCAGTCCATCACAGGGCAGACAGACAGACATATACATTTACATACACATACACATACACACACACACACACGCAATTTAGTATCTCCAATTGACCTGACTGCATGTCTTTGAACCGCAGCGAGGGTCTACAGTTATGGATTTCAACATTTGAACGTATATGATAGACACTCATTGGGTGGAACATACAACTATTGTTGCTCTCACTGGAAAACTGCGATGAAAATTGGAACCTGTGTTCACTCTGAAAACCATGCTCATGTGAGCTCTGCATTCACAGAATGTTATTAAATAACTGACAGCAAATACATTCTGAAGAAGCTTATTTTGCAAGCTATAATAAAACACACTGTTTTTTAAAAGAATGTTTTAAGCCTAAATGTGATTGTCAATTACTACAACAAGTTTGCTTAATTGCGATAATTTTAATTTCTTGTTCTACTGTGTTGCTGGTGCAATTTCTCTGTGAAAAATCTCAGAAAAGTAAAAGTACATCTTGCGTACTGTAACAAAGTCAAGTATCATGAGGCTATATTTTTGACATCATACACCATGACTGCAATATTCAGCCTGCTTGATGAAGTTACGCACCTGGTAGTAGTATCTAAGAACCCAACACAGGCCCTCCACATATGACTTGACTACTTTCTTGCGAAATTCTTCATCAGTCTCATCCACGTCAAACTTGTTTTTGTAATAGCGCTGCTTCCAGCCATCCTCCCACAATCTATATGCAAAACCAAAACCACTACATTAACTCAGACATTAGCGTGTTAAACATAGAAACCAGATACAAAAATACAGCAGAGACAGAGAAGCTAAATGGGGATTGAAGGAATATCAATTACTTCCATTAACCTGGTCAGCAGTTTAAAGGTTTTCATGTGTCAAAAAGACACGAGGGCTCTTCCATACACATTCACCTCTCATGAATTTTCCTATGCGGCAGAACCCATTAAGAATCAAAGAGAAATTTATTTTTCAGCTCTGCACTGGACCTGGCCGTTCTGGTGGGCTGTGGAAATGCAGCAGCACTCCGGTCACATAATCAAGGATGAACGGCATCTGTCTAGCCAATCCTCTACACGGCCCCACAGGGGCAAGGAAAGCCGCCATGAATACCAATTTAGTCCAACGGATTTAACAGCTTTGGCAACTGCATCGCAGAGGAATTTTTAGAGAATATTTCCCCTTTCCATATTAATCACTGGCACTTGTAGAAGGTACCACCGTTAGAGCCATGCTGGGGTTTGGTTTTGGGGGGAGGTTTGGGGGGTGCAGTGTGCAACTGAAGGAGAGATTAACGATGTATTATAGTGCGATCCAAGCAGCTTATTACCTGACATTATCTTCAGGCTCTGGCTCACTGTCGCTGTCTTCAGCTTTCCTCTTCAGGCCACGGTTGTCCATGCCATCGCTAGGCCCTGCAGTGGCCTAAGACGAAAAAAAAAAAAAATAGTGTCAGTATGACTATAAATTATTCCAAAGTACTCTAAATTATCCTACGTTTCTATGTTGCTTACCCAGGACATTAGGTCACCTCACCAGTAAAACTAGAGTACCTCAATACTCAAACATCTGACATTTTATTAGATCAAGGTTACATAATTTCATAAACATTTTGTTTTTACTCTCCTAATGACATAGCACTGCCAGTCATCTCTGAAGCTAAAACACAACATATTAGTCATGCTTAATAATCAGCAGATTTTTGTTCTAAACATTTATTTGGCCAACTAATTATTTTTATTTTGACCAACCTGTGTTGCCATTTCACTACGTAATAACATCAGTTAAGGATGTAATGAGCCAGGTAAGAGTGCACTTACTTGACTCTGAATGCTGCTGATACACCTAAACCAAGATACTGCTCATTGTGGTAAACAACTAGTTGCCTTATATTTTGTGAATGTAGCGCTTTGATTCATGTTATTCAATCAAATCAGAAGCGTGGATTTTAAATGGGTAACTCCTCCTCAACTCACTGAAGCAAATGTAGAGAATAAAGATGTAAACCTGTGTTTCTGGGTGTAGAACTGTTAGCTTAAGCTACTTTTGCTTCAAAACTCTTGTAAGCATTAGAAGTTAGAGAATACTTCAACAGCTTCACAGACAATCACACGGGTACATTCTGGCTCAATGATGCTACACTGAGGCAAGAAAAGAGGATAAAGTCTTATATCTGAGCAACTGACTGGTGTCAAAGTGACAAAGACAGAATCTCTGATCACAGTTACAATGGGAACTCATTTGTGCTCTGTCTCATCTCATAACGCAGCATGCCAAAGGGAAGAGGGGTGGTGTCCCCTCTTCTCCTCCCCCCCCCAAACTTACCTTATTGAGAAGCAAATGATTTATATGCATCTACACTGGGCTCCATTAACAACTCATTTTCTTAATCCAAAACAAGTCATTTGTTTTATCTTTAAGAGTTTAGAATTTAAGATGTCAGCTTTTTTAAAACTGTTTAAACTAGACTAGGACAAAGATCAGACAGAAGAAATAAAGAGTTACATGCCTTGCTCCCATTTCTCAACGTAGCTCTCAAGGACTCTGCAGCATTCTGGTCCAAAACAAAAATGACAAAACACCAAGGCCACAAGCAGTTTAGAAACGCAATCTTTAAAGCAACTTGATCCAAAAATGACTTCAATAAAAATCATCTCTAAAAAGTAAAAAAAAAAACCTAGTGCAGAGCTCTTAGTACAGTTGTGTACCTTGTTCTGCTGGTAACGGTTTCCTTGCATCCTCATGTCAAATGCGGTGTGACGTGCGTTCTGCACAGGTAGAGGTCTGTCTCGGCCCCCCAGTGCTTGGGGGGCAAACTGACCACCCGGGAGAAATGCTGGGCCCTGTTCTGCCTGTAGGTGTGCAAATACATAAGTTGTCATCGTAACCCTATGGAACCCAAAAAGTGCACATTTTCAGCCCAGCTGTAAGTCTCCTGACAAAAGCCCATGGAGGGTTATTAGTTGAATTAGGTATGTAAAAGGGTAATTCTTACCTGATGCCAGAGACACTGTTTTACAATAGAACTGAGGTGAGGTTTTGGTCACATTTTTTAAACCCAGAGGAACATGCAGGGTGTTGTAAGGCAAAATAGTCCTTCGACTTTATCGTCAAAATAGTCTTTTTATCTTCTTGTCAACATTACATACAAAAACCTCATAGGTACCAAGAGTTTTACTGGCGATTCTGGGTAATAAAAAAATGGCTACATTTGCGCTGTAGCCATTACGACCCCTGGTTCCCATTAACTGAAAACTCTGAAGAAAGAAACTATCTGAAAACTAAACTAACTTTGCTGCTCACAAGACTGCGTTCTTTTCATTGAACTGGAACTGTTCAATGAAACTGTTAATTCACTTAAGATTTTCATTTATATCTAGTAAACAGCATAAATTTTACAAAAAAATAAACAAGAATACAACTTTACTTCTAAATCCGCATGCTGCTGTGGAATCAGGTGACATGGAGAACCAGGGTAAATGCCTGGTTCAAATATTGCCGCTGCAAATCTTAGTTCTACCAATAAAAGTAATAAACTCAATTTTTTTGTTAACCAAAAAAAAAACAAAAAAAAGTATTACTCCCAACATACTTGTTCCACATTGCAGTCATATATCTAGACTACCGCTGTCATTAGAGTGCACTCTAACCGCAAGTGACTAAGTGACATTCTTGGTTTTATTACAGCAAACCCCCCCCCTCCCCAACCCAGACATCATGAACTCTCAATGCTAAAGCAATTCAGTTAACTAATGCACGCTCTTTCAATTATATGTGCAACACACGACGATGTGCACCATTCATTACAGGTGAATATTCTGCCATAACTGCAGTCCAATAATGAAAGTGTATTCAGCAGCAGTCAATTAAATTAAACGACCTTGCCCGCAGTCACAATTCATAGGCAGAGCGCGTATATCTGAGCGCATGCAAAGTTCAGAGGTTTATTTAAAATACCTTGACATAGCTTATAACCATTAAAAAAAATAAATAAATAAATAAACTTATTTGAAATGAAAGGCACATTTAAGAAATAATGCAAGCCAATTTCACTTACTTTCAATCGTTTCTTCTTCTCCTTCATCCTCTTTTTAAAATTTTCCTGCAGGAAAAGTATGAGTTATTTCACTCGAGTCACCAACAAACTCATCAACGAACAAAAGAACGTAGCATAAACTGCTGTTCCTCTGTATCTGCGCTTGCTTAAGTGTTGATAGTCAAATGGAAGAACGTGCCTCATCCTCTTTGCGCTTCTTGAAGATGTTATCTTCAGCAACTCCCACAGCCTGCATTATGAGCTCCACTCGTTCCAGGTTGACAAAGCCGTTTTCTGTGAGGTAACCCTACAAGAAAGCACCTTTTATAAAGTATTTCTCTCACCAAGCAGGCAGGCACAATAAAGCTTCAGAAATGCACAGAATCGTGTTAATTACCCCAGTCTTGTGCACAACATCTTTATAAATGGACACGAGTCGATCAATGGCACCCTCTCTGGAAAAAGACACATAAATCAGTGAAGAAACATGACAGGTCATGCCTAAAAACATCTGCATAAGAAGGTAGAGCAGGAGAATTCTCATATCCTGGATTACTGAATAATAGCATAGAGCTATAACAGCTTAAACGGAAATCAGTTGGAGGGGAAGCCTACATTTGAATGCAGCAGTTTCTTTAAAGGGCAGATGTAAAGGTGATTATTCAGATGCACTGACTTTGGAATGTTAGAAGTGATCAAAGGTAGTGTTTGTAATATTCTATAAAGGACATGCTCTCTTTTGGTCAAAATATTTTCAAATATATTGAATACACACACACACACAAAAAAAAATAATAATTTTAACTGTACTGGACAGACATTTCTATATTCCTTTATTTTAACCGATAATATTTGATGTATTTGCTGAACTCCAGAAGAGCAGAATGTGATACTGGGCTGTTCTAAAATATGTGCATGTTATCCATTTCACTGCATTTGTAACCGTAGAATTAAAGGTTATATGTCTCCACATTATCTAGATCAACATCAGCAGATACTCAGCCCCCACAACCCTCTCTTATGTTATTTATAAAAATATAAATAAATAAAACACCACAACACACATCGCCATATTCCTGTATACTGTGTTTCTGGTAAACACCAGAGCGCAGTGCAGCCTTGGAAGGTCATCTTTACGTACCTGATTTCTAAAGAGGGTAAATGGGGCAGAAAATCATTTCCCACAAAGAAGCACATGAAGACCCAGTCATCCACACTCCTCTCGAAGTTAAAGGGAAAAGGCAGGCTGGCCATCGTCAGCTCCCGCTCCAGATACTAAAGAGGAGCAACAACCATCAACGGCCAGCACAATAACAACAAAAAAGAAAGACTCAAGGACAAACGATCAAACTGAAGAGCCATGAGCAGCCAGGGAAAAAGGTCTAGATAAAACCAGTCAGTTTGTATGTGGTAAAACATCAGTTTATGTAGTCAATTGATTTTCATAATTAGAAACTACAGTGTTTTCTGTGTGTATATAAACTGACCTCTCTCAAAACAGACAGGCGAAGGAATATAAACTCCTGTTCAGATGCCGGGATTGTATCTGCAAATTCATCATGCTAGGGAAAAAGAAAAGAAATATATAAGCAAAATATAATATCTGCACTAAATGATTGTAATGACAGTTGTAGTACCTCTCCCCTCTTCTCTCTGGCCACTCCCTGGCAGTCTTTAATGTCGTGCCCTATTTGCCCACACAGGGCACAGGGTCTGGGCTTGTTGGGTTTGAATTCCTCTCGGATGATGGTGAAGTTAGGCTCATGTGTGGCCAGGCCCAACATAATCAGATCAGCTAGCACAGACAGGAAAGAGCTAATTAATGCAAGCTGAATAGATAAGCATAAAGGTCCGTGCTGGCGAATATTTAAGGCACTTGTATTGGTGCCACACCATATTGACAGATAAGCATTTAACATTCTATTCTGTAAAATTACATTTTATGCACTTCACACATGGTTTCCATGACTTGACCATTAAAAAGAATTTCCAAAATTTCTGCAGAATTCAGCGGTTAAGCTGTAGATAAAGGCATTCAACGTGGTCTGATGTGAAATGCTCCGTTCTAGAAAAACCACACATCACAACAGTGGTTATGATAGGAACCGGACGTCTGAAGACCTCTAAAGGCTCCCTCACCGAAAATGTAATAAATGAAAAGGTTATGAAACTGTAGCATAATTGTTCTTTAAGAAGGTTCTGGTCTAAAATGTTTTTTTTTTCTTAATCTGTTCAGGGTGGAGAGGCACATGCAGTGCTAGTAAGGTAAAATATTTTAGATCCTACAAAAAACATACTTTTTCAGATTTATCACCATTTCACCATCCACACGTTATTTTCCATTTTTCCATGTTTTTTTTTTCTCAGTTTGTTTTGTTTTTCTTTTATTTTTTACTCGCGTTTTGTATTACTTGCTTCATTAATTGTTATGGCGCTATTTTGTCATGTATAGTTTGTCTACTGGACCACAGAAAGAATAGCGGCTAATGGAGATCCTAAAAATAAACAAAAAAACATTAAAACCTCAGACCCCTGTAGGTTCACTATTCACTCTGGAGAGTAAATAAAACGGCTATATTTGCATTGTGTACATAACGAGCCCTGGTTCCTTTCACTACCGCTGTAAACAAACCTGAATCAGTGTGTTTCTCTACAATGAACCATTTTACATCAATCCACTTTCAATGATAACCTCCAAGACAAAACTATGCTGATATCTTGAAAAATGGTGGAACTGCCCTCTCGTACCAAAGTTAATTCATAGGTGCTTCAGAATGTTTTATAAGTTTCCTTTCTGGACATTTTTGGTTCACATTTATAATATTGTGTAAATTCCCAGTCCAATAGTATAAGTGAAAGGAAGCAGAAGCTCATTAACTTAATTAATGCTAATTTGTAAAATCTCAATTGCAAAGCACTAACAAGTTTTCAAAAGATGGTTTATCCATTACATTACATTCAATAAATGCAATGATAATTATGGTACATACAGCCAGTTGTTTAATATAATAACGCACACATTAAGAACTAACGATGGGTCTGGTTACATGCATTATGCTCCTGAGAAATATGGTTCTTACATCCACACAATGGCACCTTTCACCAAGAAGGATACTTTAGAGTTGCTGAAAGGAGTAAACACCAAGTTCCACTCAAAGCTAACTCAATGCAATATTTTTCCTCCTTTGTCCACTAAGTGCATCACAGGCTGTCGATTGCTACAGTCTTTATACTGCACATCCAGTGTAATTGCTCCTATTCACAGCAGTTTAGCCAGACTGTTCCAGCCATTTCTAAGCCAGTTCAATAAATCCCTCTCAAGCATCAGCAAGCTTATTACTGCAATTTCTCTAAAATGCAGAACAGAGCCAACGCACAAAAACAGGATGGATCTCATTTCATAAATAGAATTAGCTTGTAAGGTTCAATTATAAAATGATGGAAGGGGTGCAGATCAGAATAAGAAACAGAGAAATGCACTCTAGCTTGAAGAACAAAGTAAATGCCAATGATGACAGTAACAATAAATTTGTCACTTACCATCAGCACCACAGAGACAGTGATGAGTATTTGGATCATGGTTTGGTTGAGCTGATTAAAAAAAAAATATATAAAAAGACAGAACATTAGGCTAGGCCAGAGGTCAGCAACCCAAACGTTAACAAGAGCCATTTTGTTCTTTCAACAAAAATCAAATCAAATCACCTTGAGAGCCACAACATTGTGTCCATTTTACCATCTTGGCTGTAAATGTGTCTCAGTATGTGCTAATGTACTAGTACAGGCTAAAAACAAATGAAAATCCAGACTTACTTTGCTCTGCTTTAAGCTTAAACTCAGCTATAGTCGCTTTTCTCATATCTCGACAGGAAACTTTTCCGCAAAAGTGGAATAGCTTCTTGTAAAATGTCTCTCAACATTCGACTTCTTACGAGGCTGAAGTCAGCTTTTCATTTGCATGATTCTTGGCGAACGAGAAGCTGACTTCAGCTTTGAGACTTTAGTGTTTGACAGTTTCTTGTTACAGATTAAACGTATCAGGAAACCAGCTGGGGTGCTTATAAACGCAAGTCAAGTCCGTTGGTCTCCAAATTATCGACGTTCGTCTTAGATTTCTCTCTTTGCCATTTCGTTAGACACTATAGGCAAGACTGTTGGCTGTGTTGTTGCGTGACCAGCAGTCTGGGTGCTAATCTTCAGGGTCAAAGATCAAAGAATTAGCAGTTAGATGCTACATTAACTCCAGCATTTAAAACCATTTATTTTAAGTTTTGCCAATCAGCAGAGCTTTATTTTACTGCAAATGAGGATTGTTTTATTTCTACCTAAAAATCTAATACTGTTGTGGAGCTGCGAAAGGGCAGTAAAAGAGCCACATGTTGCCGACCACTGAGCCAGGCTAATGACGGCAGATGTCAAAAACAGACTTCTTATTCTTTATACATTAATAACATGCACTTAAAGCATCTTAAACAAAACAGTGATTTCTTTAATCTGAAGCAAAGGATTTGATTCAAAGGGATAAACAGAGGTTGTGGTCAGGGAAAAATGAATTTTGTTTGTTGCACCGTCAAGTCTGAGCTGAGCAAACTGGCTCACACTACTTTTCTACTAGCAGTAGCATCAATGATATTCCATGTTTTTTTTACATACATGATGATTTACCCATTCACGTCAGGGGTACTCAACTCCTAGTCCCAGAAGGTACATGGAGTCTGAGATGATTTCCCTTCTCAAACACAGCTGGTTAAACTCATCTGTCAAATTTCCATGTTTAGTAGGAGTTTCTGAGTAAAGAATTCACCAAACTGTGCTGGCCCACTAACATTCGACCCTCGGCTTGTCGTGCATGAGGCACTACAGAAACAGTCAGCGTTTCACAGAGGGGAAAAGTATTTTTCTGTGAGCAGCGGATGACTACTTGTTTAGCCCTCTGAAGTCAAGAGGTGCTAAAAAATGTCAGAATAACTTCTATCGAGGTAAGCTCACTGCAAATATATTCCACCTCCATTGACACTAGTGAACAACAACCACAGAAGCGGCATCAAAGCAGCACCACTCACTGGCTTACAGCCAGTGCCTGTGCTACTCACTTTAAGTTTCATATATCTAGAAAATGAACAACATTTGTATCCTTCATTTCGTTAAGCATGTCTTCAGTTTTAGTAAAAATAAAATATAATGGTAGTCAGAAAATAGCTATATAAAAACAAATGAGTGTTCTGGTTCATAAAAATCAATGTTGCAAATTTACTTCATTTAAAACGTTTGAGACATTGAAAGTACTGATGAATAAGCGTTTTTAAGCTTAACAGCTGATTATTTTCTTATTTTGTTACATTATCTGTGACCTATCAATGGCTATTACTGTCACTCCATAGTAACTGGAATATATTTTGTCAGGCTCTGGTTGGACTTGGACATACAATTTTTGGCTGTACTCAGATTCGAACCAAAATTTCAAGACTATTAAAGCGCTAATGCACTGCCTCAGTTTGAAACAGTCAAATTTTACTATTTCTGGACCGACCAGGTGCATTAAAATCATTCTTTCTCTCGGTAGAAATGATGTTCTGCTATTTAGGACAGATCTTAAATGTGTAAAATAGTGAACTTTCACATTATAACACCAAATGACAAATGTAACATTTTGCAAGGAGCCTACCTCTCTGCCTCCTAATAAAATCCATGATCTTATGCTCTCCTTCTCCAGGAACACTAGCATCGGACAGAAAAACCTGCAAGACAAATCCAGTTACAGAACAACACATTCAACAGAAGAGAATTTCCGAACTAATAAGTGCTACATAACCTACTGTGATATTCTGCCATCCAGGATCATTGGTCAGCCTGTCTGCAACATAATACCGCAAGCATTTGGCCAAGTTGTCCATGAATTCTGTGCCCTTTACACAAAATATGACAAAAACACAAATCAGATTAGGGTTTGAGGAGAAAAAGGGAAAGTAGTTTATTTAAACAACACTCTTTTTGAAAAGAAAACACACACACACACACACACACACACACACACACACACACACACACACACACACACACTAAACTCTGAAAGCATGTGGCGAACAGCCTTCCTACCTAACACTAGGTTAATCATTTATCACAAACTATTCCAAAAATGAGAATGATTTAGTTGACTTACTGGAGTGATGCAATTGCTGTCGAATCGCTCCTTTATTTCTTCGGGTGGCAGGTACCCACCTTGAAAAAGAAAGCCAATTTAAGCTTCATAGACCACATGTGTCAAATTAATGTAATATTTAAAATCAATATCAAATCTAGCAAAGTGGTAGGACAGAACTGTGCACATGCCATCTAAGCACAAAACATGAACAAAAGTACAGTATTCAAGGATTTAAAGGAATATTTCAGCCTTTTATAAATTAATTTCTAGCAGTCATGTGAAAAACCCTCTCCTTATACATTTCTGTACAACAGAAAACAGCTGACTCAGACACACTTAAGAAAAAGATCAAGTTGCAATTTTTTGCTAACAAAAGCCAACGGGCAGATGCTTCATCACAGGCCTATTAGTTTCTTCAACTTAGTAAAATAATTGAATTTGTACATGACTAAACTAAGTACATAGAAATGCATCGAAATTATCTGTAAAAACAATCAACTATAAGTCACAAATGTGGAAGATGAGACTGAAAAATGATTACACACTCATACAACAACGATCAAGAAGCTAGTGAAATACAACAATCAGGACCACCTAAAGCATGACCCTACCCCTCTGAAAAATTTCCTCTCTCATCCGCTGTTTTTCATCTGCTAGCTCCACTGCTTCTTTGGAGGCACGAAATCGTCTTGACCTCTGCTGGTTCATTTTGGCACGAGGAGCCTTATAAAAAGGTCATGGAAAACAGAGCTTCCGTCACTGAAAAAAACTCACACGTAAAACTGCGTAGCTGTTTAAGACAAAACTGAAAACAATAAAATGCAGACCCAAAATACTTACAACTCCATCAATTGCCATGTAAAGAACCCTTCTTGGACGAACAATGTTGAAGAGTCGGTCAATGTACTCAAAAATGGCAACCATCATTTCATCTTCATTTTTGGGTGCTGGTCTGAAGACAGCAACAACAGTATTGGCTAAAGTCCTCTAAATACTGTTTGCCACTCAAGTTTCAGTCAAATGCAAATACTCACTTGTCCTCAGGATGTGTGCAAGGGTGGATGATTCCATTCATGTCCAAATACAAGTTGTCGAACTCCACCTCATTTGGGTTGGGTTTAGATGTGTCAACTGGTATTCGAACTCCATTGCATTCCTTAGACTGGAAAAAAGAAGTCAAAAGTAATATTACATTTACTAGTTTAAGCACTAGAGAAATCTATTAGCAAAGCAGCATAGAATAGTACAGGAGCATGGGGAGAGGGGAATGCTCTACCTCAGGGATGCCCAATCCTGGTCCTGGAGATCTACCACCCTGGAGAGTTCAGATATACTCAATAATATACAAATGCCCCCGAAGGTCTTCATTACCTGAATCATGAGTGGCAGATTATTTAAGTCAAGTCAAAGTTTATTTACTTTTCGGCACTTTTTAGTGCTGGACCTTAGTTCTGAAAGGTGGTAACTCGCCAGGAGAAAGATAGGGCACCTCTGGTATACTTCATTAGGAACTGGACAATATGCACTCTTAGCAGTGATTCTGCTCAGTATCTGAATGGTTCACCTAACAGGTTGTCTTATTTTCAGATTTTCAAATGACAAACTAGTTTTTGTTAAACTGCAGTGACTAGTAAGATGCATTTTAACTGACAATCAATTTATATACAGTTACGTAATTGGAAGGATCGATCAGCTATGTATTGGCATTGGCCAATTTTCAGCCTAAATACGCAATCCTGAGAGGTGGTCAGAGACGTAAAACATGAGCCATATTTTGCCTGAGGCACCAAAAAGTGATCGCTGCACCATTTAAGGTGGAATGGGAAAATTCTTGGAACAGGAAGATTTTTGGCCAAACCATCACTTTAAATGTGTCAGACAACTTTTGTGACAATGGAAAACACAGTACACAGTACCTAATAACTATAAAATATCCTCTTTAATCAGAAGTCTTCATAGTTTTACGTAATTCTTCAATCTAAAACGGAGCCCCTTTACTGGCGCACTATTCCCTCAGCTATGAGAGAACATACCCCAGAGAGAGCTGCTTGTTCCTTCTCTGTTCTTTCAAAGAGAGAAGAGACAAACAGCAGTTTACACACCTACATGGGACCACGGATGAAGGGACCAATGCAGGAGTAAAACAGACTAAAATCACAGAAAAGTATGAAAACTCAGTAGTAGCAGGAGAATCAAACCTCACACTTGGGTTTCAAAAATCTGATGCTGTCGAGCATCTAACGTTTTGTTAAATTATCTAACATTAACCTACTTCAACAAAAATGTCCATTCTTTAAAGGGAAATTGTTTGCACAGTTCTGTCATTGTGATGTAAACAAAACCATTCAGAGTGGTTTGGTGTGAAATGGTTCATAGATTTTAGATTATTTATTTATTTATTTATTTTTACAGTGGTGGCAACAGGAACCAGGGATCACAATTTATTTACCATCCAAAGCCGGTGAACCTATATGGGTCTTATATTTTATTAGGCTTTTATGTGTAATGTTGATGACGATAAATTAGTGGAAAATCTGAAAACAGTAAGTTCTGAATAGAACCATTCAATTTACTAAAGAACACTGGCATCGAACAGTGTTTCCACACCCATTTCATGTAATGACTATAAGCGTCTTATTAAAGGCATTAAACTCTTCAGACGTCTGGTTCCCATCAACACCACTGTAAACAATGCTGACTCCAAGTTTCTCTAGAATGGAGTATTTCACACCAAACCACTCTGGATGGCTTTGTTTACATCTTAGCCATTAAACTACGCAAAAAGTTTGAAAACCAGTGGCGTTCGCCTTTAAGTTAAGCTAACAACATCAATTCACTTAATGGAAGTGTTAGCACGTTAGCTAAAGGGTGCTAAGCTGTTAGCTACGAAGTCAAAAACTATTGCTGGCCCTTTATTTAACTTAGCAAATGTCTAAGTCAACAGTCACAGGCAGGTTTCGTCACAACTAACTAGTGTTACCCAGCGTTAACTGGGCTAAGCTGAAAAAGTCGAATAAGAAAGCCAACTTCAGTCTCCTCAGTTTGCTAACCGGCTAACCGCTCACAACAAAACGCGCTCCAGGCAGCTGAATTAGCTGCCTAGCTAAACGGTTTAAAAGATTTTAAGCTATACTTTTGCCTGTATGCATTACAAATGGTTGTTCAGTTATTTGGTAAACTGACTGTGTATTTCTAAGCTAATAATCTCAGCAGCTTCGCATCGTTTTGCTTCCGTCTTTGTAGCGCATAGCATTAGCTTAGCTTAGCTTTACCTTCTCTTCCACACAGTTCACAATTATAGAAGGGTACTTCCGACTCAGCCAGCGAAAAAACGCGGGCACTCCCATCTCGTCGTTAAAAAACACACGTTCAAACCAAACGACTGATTTAAAACAAGTTTTGTTTGATTAAAAATCGGCCCGTCAAAAGTGAGATACTGTAACGCAGCAAAGCAGCGTGCTTAGCCGAACAGCTACAGCTAACACACGGCCTGAGTTTATTCCGGTTCAGGAGGAACAGCAGCCGAGTCTGATCAAGAAGTACAGCTCCCCCAACAGGCCGAAACAGCCCATTACCTTATCAGACTGATCACAGCAGTTCTCATTAATGAGATAATCCAGGGGCCTTATTACAGAAACATCCCAACTCTGAAACCTTATCTGTTTATTCACCATCACAACTTCAGTTAGGAAGGAGCTATTACAGAACAACAGGTTCTAACTTCACAATCTTATCCTAACTCCAGATACGAAAAGAGCATTACAGAAGCATCCCGGCTGGACAAAATTTCCTAAATACTGTCCTAACTTTGGGATAAACACCAGCAGTGTCCTAATTTCTGTTTTGTCTGTTTCTGTCTGTTACTAGGAAACTGTGACAGGCAGCATAGTTCACTATAACTATAACTGGCACAGTGATATTTTATCTATATTGCAAAATGGTGGTTTCATTTATGAGATTCGTTTTTGTAACTTTATGTTTTAATGATGTATATTATATATATATATATATATATATATATATATGTGTGTGTGTGTGTGTGTGTATATATATATATATATATACAAACATATGTATATATATATATATATATACACACACACACATATGTATAATTACACCTATCGTTGTAGTAATCAGTCATGTTTGGCTTGATTACAAATATACAGTATTATACAATAGACAGTATACTGACATACACATATTTGGTTTAGCATTTTCTTCTTCTCATGATCCAAGTAATCCAAACACATTCAGTGATGTTGAGGTCTGAACTCTGGGGTGGTCAGTCCATTGTTCAGCTTCTTTATTTGATGTGTCCATCTTCTTTTCTCAGTGATGCTTCTACACATCCTTTCAGACCCACAGTGCTGAGTGGTTCTCTCATAATGGAAGATGGACAGAAATACCTGTGGATTTTTTATACTGGGTTCTTTCTATTCTGTCTCCTTTTAAGAGATCTGCCTTAATCTCCATTATGGTGTACAGAAAACATCTATGTAAAAAAAAAAAAATCAAATGTCTATGTAACCATTCAAGTTAGCCTATCAATGCACATAAAAAGCAAAAGAGGAAAAATAATCGTTAAACCATCGCCATTAAATTTATTTTTGTTTGTCTGATGTTTTCAGACAGGAATAATTTATCATTTATTTTTATTTTCAAGTTCATTTTCTATTCTCCTTTTACAGCCAGAGTGAGTCATGTGCAGGTCAGTGGTGTGGCAACGTTGTGAGCAGTGGTTAATGTGTTTTAATTGCACTTACAGTAGTGAGCTGATACAGACATGGGTTTATATATGGGGTTCATGGTATAAGACTCATCTCTTGAAGGCTTTGATGTGGCTGATGCATATGCAGAGATCTGGTCTTATCTTCATGAGTGGACAATGTGCACTTCACATTACTTCCATCAGCCAATGGCCTTATTCATTAATTCATGCTATTGTTCACATATTTCAACATACTACACATACACACACAGACACTCGCACTTTGCTTGTTGTCCCCACGTACCTGAACGGTAGTAAGTGAGTCGAGTCAAAACTCAGAACAATGAACTGACCACCCCAGAGTCCAGCCTTCAACATCACTGAATGTGTTTTGATTACTTGGATTGTGAGAAGCAGAAAGTGTTAAATCAAGTTCTGAGACTGAATTTTGGAGGTGTGGAAAAACATCCCTGCAGGTTTCTGTAAAAAACAGTAAGAGAGTCTCCTGAAAGGAATGGAAGCTATGATAAAGTTGCAGAATGGACTCAATAAATACTGAAAAATGATACACACACACACACACATCTTCTAAGCCGCTTATCCTTCAGCGTCGCGGTGGGAGCTGGAACCTATCCCAGCAGTCATTGGGTGGAAGGCAAGATACACCCTGGACAGGTCTGAAAAATGAAATTATATTTATTTATTTATTATTGATATTATACGTTATGTTTTTACATTTTTTTCCTGTTGGTGAAAAATGCAAAACTATATCTATACATCTAGACTAGTGTGCACTACTAAAGCCGATTAACACATGCGTTCTGTTTTTCTGCTAAATCTCTGATCTTTTACAACATAATGTACTTTTCTTTCAAAATACATTGGTAGGATTTTTTTTTTCATCACAATGCTGACTTGTGAGACAGCACAAGCATAAAGGCATCAAAGAAGCTGCCAAACATGTTTTACAGCGACCATCACAATGCCTACTCACACCACGCTGAACTACGGCTGATTCGAAAGCAGTGTCATTATCTCTAAAAGATAATGCTTTCAGAGGTAATCAGTTCAAGAAACATTTTAACCAGATCTTTTTGGGTTGAATTTGATGCAGTTTGCTCAATTCGGAAGAACATTTTGACACATCTTAACACTGAATCAGCCAGTGAGCAATGCAGAAATGAAGTAAACTGAATGCTGTGCTGAGCATAATGGGATACAATATATTTTGAAAAAAGTTTGGACACTGTGCAAGATGTAAATAAAAACAAAATGCAATGATGTGCAAATCATTTAAACCCTATATTTCATTGAAAATAGTACAAAGACAACATATCAAATGTTGAAACTGAGAAAGTTTGTTGTTTTTTGAAAAATCTTTGCCCATGATGAATTTGTTGCCAGCAACACGTTCCAAAAAAGTTGGGACAGGGGCAACAAAAGGCTGGCAAAGTTGTGTAATGCTAATAAAACACCTGGTGGTTAATTGGCAACAGGTCAGTAACATGATTGGGTATAAAAAAGCATCTCAGAGAGGGTGAGTCTTTCAGAAGTAAAGATGGGGATCACCTCTCTGTGAAAGACTGCACAATCAATCAAGGATAACATATCTCAACGTAAAATAGTAAAGAAGAAACCACATATAAACAGGATCCAGGAATGCTGCCACCTTCTCTGGGCCTGAGCTCCTTTAAAATGAACAGAGGTGAAGTGGAAAAGTGTCCTGTGGTCTAACGGGTCAACATTTGAAATTCTCTTTGGAAATCACTAGTGTACATGGCATGGGTGACGTGCGCATCTGTGAAGGCACCATTTATAATGGTTTTGGCAACATATGCTGCCATCCAGATGACGTCTTTTTCAGGGAAGGCCTTGATTATTTCAGCAAGACAATGCCAAACCACATTCTGCATGTATTACAAGAGCATTGCTCCGTATTAAAACAGTCCAGGTGCTTAACTGACCTGCCTGCAGTCCAGACCTGTCACCCACTGATAACATATGGAGCATTATAAAATGAAAAATATGACCCCGTTGAGCAGCTAAAATCGTATGTTTAATTAAGAACAGGAAAACATTTTACTTTCAAAACTACAGCAATTGGTCTCCTCAGTTCCCCAGTGCTTACAGAGTGTTGTTAAAAGAAGAGGTGATGAAACACAGTGGTAAACATGCCCCCGTCCCAACTTTTTTGGAATGTGTTGTTGGCATCAAATTCAAAACGGGCATATATTTTTCAAAAAACAATACAATTTCTCAGTTTCAACATTTGATATGTTGTATTTGTGTATTTTTTGTTTATTTTTAGGATCCCCATTAGCTGCTATTGTGATAGCCGCTATTCTTCCTGGGGTCCAGTAGACATATCATACATGACAAAAATAGTGCGGTAACAATTAACAAAATGAGTCATACAAAACACAAGAACAAAAATCAAGAAAAACAAAAAAAGATTAAAAAAAAAGGAAACTGAAAAATAAAAAGTAGACAATGTAACCATAACATAACGTAAGAAAGACGATTGAAAACTGAAAAATCACACTGAAAGAAAATATCATTTTTTTACAAAATATCGCATATTTACAAAAACTTTAATTGACTAAATAGTATTTGTACTATTGTCAGTTAAATATATGGTTTACATGATTTGCATATCATTGCATTCTATTTTTATTTGCATTCTGCACAGCGTCCCAACTTTTTTGGAAATGGGGTTGCACTTACAGAAGCAGCTCACACCTTCCAGAGGAAAGAGCAATTTTTTGGCTCTAATTAAAGGGCCCGTATCCTACATATTATTATTATTATTATTATTGTTGTTGTTGTTGTTGTTGTTATTATTATTATTATTACTATTATTATTATTTCACTTGGCATCAGTTTTAGTCTTTTGATTAAAATGTCCGTTAAAACTTTGACTTAAGGTGGCACAGAGGCTAGCACTTTTGCATTACAGCAAGAAGGGCTTGGGTTTGATTCCCTGGCCAGGCGACCAGCATCTGCGTGGGTTTTTTCCCATGGTTCAAAAACATGCTGCTAGCCCAATTAGAGACACTAAACTGCCCCTACATGTGAGTGTATGTTTGTGTGTCTTCCCTGCAATGGACTTACCTGTCCAGGATGTTTCCTGCCTTCTGCCCAATAAATGCTGGGCTTCAGCAGCTTAGAAGATGAATGAATGTGTTGACTTAGTTAGCATATCTTACTCAAATGGCAATTGGTTTTAGTCGGCCAAAGTAATACCATTTTAGTAGATGAAACTGTGCACATTTGTAAATTTATTGAACAAACAGTCTTAACCCAAAAATTATAAATGTTCGATTGTCTAATATAAATTTCAATCTCCAGTGCAGGCCACTAACATTAGCTAACCACATGAACGTAGAAACCTAGCTAGATAAGCTAGCTGCTTAAAAAACGAAAATTGAAAATACAATCCTTTTAAAGTGTCCATGTCATGTAAAACAGATTATTTTTCCAATTTTTGAAATAAAGTATGTAAACACTGTTGAAGTTTGAAAACCTAGTTTGCACAGTGAAAATGGTTAAGAACCCCTGCTCTAAAAGATACAGAGTGGTTGGAAAACGGTCATATAAAAATTAATTGTGACAGTTTTTGGTTTCTAAAAGCACACATATATTATAAGTGGGCCTCAGGGAGAAATATACACAATACTAGAAAAATTTGCTATATGGTCTCTTAATATTGTGATAGAGAAGAGTTTTCATCTTAAAGGTGCAGTGTGTAAGATTTAGTGGCATGTAGTGGTGAGGATGAGATTGTAACCAACTGAATCCCCCTCCCTCAGCCCCCCTTTCCAAGGGTGTAGTACAACCTGCTGTGGCCGTCAGGTTTTCGCATCTTTGACGATGAAGATTCACCCTCCCTCGCTTTTTCTTATGCTGAATAGTAAGTTTGACCTTCCATTTGTCAAAATTTGGGTTCTCAAACTTCTCAGTCAGCAGCGGCAGCAACCATTGATTCTGCTTCTTTCTACATCTCACAACCGGAGCTACAGCGCCACCAAATTCAAGCTGCAGCTCCAACATAAAAACATGAATGGCACTCTCTATAGCCAGTGTTTGGTTTCTCTGTTCTGGGCTACTGTAGAAACACAGCAGTGCAACATGGAGGCCTCTGTTGAAAGAGGAGCCACTCCCTATGCAGATATGAAGGGCTCATTATAAGCTAACAAAAAACAACAATTCATAGTAAGAGGTGATTATACACTAATGAAAACATGGTTTTGTAGACAATATTCCATTTCTGCTGATAGGGCCCCCTAAATCTTACACACTGCATCTTTAACGTGATTATCCCTGACAAAATGATAAAATGAGGTGACGAGATTAACACTGCTGACACACTGTAGGTAACTCGCTGAGTTTAAACAGGTAGTCTGTAAATGAAATAAGCAAAGGGAACTTTTCTCTCTAAATACAAAGGCCTAAAGGTTTCTGCGTATGCTCCGACTCTGAGAGGGCAAAATACTGTTGCTAACTTACATTAATAGGTTTCTATCAGTTATACAGCTTAATAATAAGATGCAAAATATTAAGTTTTATTGGTATTGAATATGATGGTTCTTTATATCCAACACCATGCCTGAGTACTGCCACTAAACCTCTTCAGGTCCTACTTTTGCTAGCATGTAACTGCAGATGAAAAGCAGAAGCTACTACAATAGCTTATTCTTGATGACCTTCGACAAAAAATTTTTTAATAAAGCTGAGCTTTTCTGAAAATCATCATTGCCAAAGATGGAATAGTAAGACTACTCTCACCAGAACCTTTCAAATCCTGTAGCTGTCAAATTGGCTCTTTGTCCAATGTTCACTTCAAGGAGCTCTTCAAAAGGAGATAAAAAACATCACAGCAGCTCGACTCAACTGAACACAGTGGGTAGCGGATGCAGAATAAATTTCCATAAAAATAATTTAAAGCAAAATGTCTGTTTTCGTTTAGATACTTTATGCTTTATTTGCAGGCCGGAGCTATTGTGTAACACTGACACTACACTGTCAGTAGTAATATGCTGTTATTCTGACTATTGTTTTACAGAGAACAATACATATATCGCTGTTGTCGGAACACAACCATGTATCTCCAAGATGGTAACTTTACAGAAGAAGGAAAAAAACTTATTTTACTTTTAATGTAAGTCCATGCAACCAGACTTTTTTTTCCAAGTAATTCTGGGTCATTTTTTGATGCATTTATCATGACATTCACACACAATGTAAAGGGCAACAGCCACATGGCATGGGTGACGTGCACATCTGTGAAGGCACCATTAATGTTGAACAATATATACATGTTTTGGCAACATATGCTGCCATCCAGACAACGTCTTTTTCAGGGAAGGCCTTGCTTATTTCAGCAAGACAACGTTAAACCACGTTCTGCATGTATTACAACAGCATGGCTCCCTATTAAAAGAGTCTTGGTGCTAAACTGACCTGCCTGCAGTCCAGACCTGTCACCACTGAAAACATATGGTGCATTATGAAATGAAAAATATAACAAAGGAGACCCTGAACTGATGAGCAGCTGAAATCCTATATCAAACAAGAATGGAAAACATTTTACTTTCAAAACTACAGCAGTCGTCTCCTCAGTTCCCAAACATTTACAGAGTGTTGATAAAAGAAGAGGTGATGAAACACAGTGGTGAACATGCCTCTGTCTCAACTTTTTTGGAACGTGTTGTTGGCATCAAATTCAAAATGGGCATGTATTTTTCAAAAAACAACAATATTTCTCAGTTTCAACATTTGATATGTTGTCTTTGTAGTATTTTCCTTTAAAAATATGGTTTAAGTGATTTGCATTTCATTGAGTTCTATCTTTATTTACATTCTGCACAGCGTCCCAACTTTTTTGGAAATGGGGTTGTAATTAAGTCCTTACAAGTGTACCTCTGGTGAATGTAGACTATACACTTTTTCATTCATTTATTCACTCATCATCTAACCCACTTATCCTCCTGGGTCGCAGGGGGTGCTGAAGCCTATCCCAGTGCTCATTGGCGGAAAGGCAGGAAACACAGTGGACAGGTCGCCAGTCCTTCACAGGGCAGACACACAGTCACACCTGGGGGCAATTTAGCATCTCCAGCTGGCTTGACTGCATGTCTTTGGATTGTGGGAGGGATCTAAGGATGAGTAATGACATAAAGACATTGGGCCACATTCACCAGCCGTTCTTAAGAAGAAATTTCTTCTTAAAATCCACTTACACAGTTTTCAAGAAGATTCTTACATTCACCAGTGCTTTCTTATTTGGGATTTGTTCTTAAGGAAGAACAGAATCTACACACACTCAAGAGCACAAAGGTGAGAACAATTCTGTGGTTTAAGAACACATCATGAATCTGACGTAGACTTTCTCTGAGGACCTTTCTCGAGAACACATTTAAGAAAAAAATTCGGAAGATATTAGTGAATAAGTCTCATTTCTCTTAAGACTGTGTTCTAATATCATAATTAATTAAAATGTTATTGCACTGAAAAAGTGCTGCCTTGAATTTAATTGATTCAAGTGTTTGTCATTTCCACAGGAATCTTGATATTATAAATATATTACATATCAGTAAACTGAAAGGCAAAATTGTGTTGATGTATTTTATTCATGTGGAAATTATGAACACATTTAAGGCACTACTTGTTCACTACTTGTTCAGGGTGAGATGGTGACACATTTTAACCCCGAGAAGTACATTCAGTTCTCCCCACTTAAAGTTTGACTGTCCCCTTGTGGCCTTAGTTGGTAAGTGTCCAACAGCGCTGCAGGTGTTCTCACTGGTGTGTGTTTCACTTAGCTGTGTGTAAAAAAAAAGCCTATTCAAAATAACAGTTTTTAAATTATGACCAAAATAAAGCAACCTCAGTGCTTATGATCATCTTATTTCTAATGAAATCTTTGTCAATTTTTATGGAATATGCCTAGAATATACCTTTGTCACATGACAAAACAGTTTTAAGTTCTCAGCATGTATTAGGTTTGTAAAGTTAAGGGGGAATTCCACCGATTTTCCAAAATTTCTGTATAATTCCATTGTTGCGATGTAAACACAGTCATTCAGAGTGGTTCAATGTAAAATAGTCCTATGTAGAGAGACTTACTGATTCTGTTTTCTTTACAGTGGTGGCGGAACCAGGGGTTGTGACATTTTAAGAAATTTGTCTTACCTTGCCTTAGGACTGATATATGTGAATGAGCTCTGTTCTGACTCGCTGCCCAGCATTGTGCTTCATTTCAAAAGCATGCCGTGATGAAACACTACTTATACCACAATCACACCTAGGGGCAATTTAGCATCTCTAGCTGGCTAGACTGCATGTCTTTGGCCTGTGGGAGGAAACCCACACAGACACGGGGAGAACACCACTGAGTGCCTGTGTGCGTCACTCTTTTTTTTTCAGAAATTGAGAAAATTTTGTTTTTTTTTATATGAGCCCTTTAAGTCAAATTGAATCCAATGTACTGACTGCTGAGGTCCTCTTAAAATAGGCTAATATGTCAGCGCATGACCAAATGATGACTCCAGTAATGGATCAAAATGCCACAAATTTATTCTACACATTCTTGTATTAGTGTTATAAGAGTAATCTGAGTGATTTGAGCAATCTGGGTAATCTGAGTTGGTTAATTCTGTTTCATGTAAGTGATACACCTGAAGCAAGTACACCGACATTCAGTTTTCCTCCAGTTTTCATCAGTTTCTCTCCACGCTCGCATTCAGCTCAACTTTCTAATTACCAGCCAGTGTTCCAGCACTCAGAAAAAAGAGGCAAAAAGGGAAAAGAAATATCAATTTCTCATTTCCAAGGCCATAATAGAGAAATGAGCACAGATAAATGTGCTAATGGTCGCTGTTTTGTGCAGGCTGAATGCATTAAATCTGCGTGCTTTATTAGCCACAAAGTCATTACAATGCAGCCCGGCTCTCAATACCTTTCCACTGCCATTCACTGGAGCACTGAATCTGGCCAATGAGATTTCACCAACCGCAGACCTTCATTCAGGAACCCTCTCAGGGCAGAAGAACTGATCTGGGATCAGAATTTTCACTATTTGTTTTGGCCTTAGTCAATCTGCTTGGAGAAGCTTCGCTGACCCTGAAACAGCAGGCGTGCTTTGTGAACGCAGGTCCGGACCTCATTCTGTATTCATAACGTGTAACATCAGGACAATGTGTCTCTCAAAGGCTCCTGAATGGACAACCTTAATACTCATGTAAACAACTGGAGACCAATTACTTAATGAATCGGCCCTGCACATAATGAGGTGCCTCACAAAGGAGCATAAATGCATTCGCTCGACATGGCAAAGGCGTCGTCATTGTATCTCAGTCTGCTGCTGCTTCTGGCTGCGAGACAGAATGGTTAGCATTTCAGCAAAGCCAACATGCTTAGTACAGTTTTAACTACTTTTCTGAAACATTAACTCTCAGAATACAGGGCATAAAGAAACAACCACTGTCATTTACCTATACTTTACATATAATCAGGTAATTACTAACTGATTATGCAGTCGGTTAGCCCATAGAACAAATTACATTTACATTTGCGAGTCTTGTTCTGTTTTTTTTATATGTAAAACTATGACAAAAACATGCCAAAAATATAAAAGATGTTTTCTTTCTGCAAAATAAGACTGTACATGCAACAATGCTTTTATGTCACAGTCAAATCATAATAAAGCAGCTCTTCTTCTACTTACAAACACATGTTATGGATTAAAGGTTTAAACAAGCTATGAATGACTAACATATTTTATTGACATACTCCCTTTTGTTATTGCTGGCGATAAATGCAAATTCTAAGGCTAGTTTTACACAGTGAAACTTCCACACAACTAGTTGTTTGAAACCACTATGAAACTAAATTGCTCTTGCAATAACTTTAAGCATCTCATGAACTTATCTGAAACTCAGCAGCAAGAGCTGCATGTGGCTTAACTTTTTGAAACAAGTTTCATAAAACAACAAATCAAAATGCCGATTGCGTGTCACACATTCATGTCCAACAATTTCCTTTGAAACCACTGATTTCACCAGATCAGTGGACTAGAAAATAAAATTAAAGAAGATGGTTTATTGGGTGATTGAAAAGGAGACCAACCCCTCCACCCCAAATTCATTTCTCCTAATTTTACACAGACTTCAGATCCCTTTTGGATTCAAAGGATAAAAACTGTTAGAGAAGAGGAGCTGCTCAATGAACTTCTTGTGCTTCTGGAACAAATCAGCATGACGTCTAGCAGGCTATTATCATAACGGCTGCTTAAACATTAATTTCTCAAGGCTTGACATTCAAACAACAGATTAAAAAAGTCACATACATAGTGAAAAACTCTAGATAGATAGAGGGACACAAGACAAACACACACACACATGCGCACGCTATCTAAGCCGCTTATCCTTCTGAGTCGAGGGAGTGTTGAAGTCCCAGCAGTCATCGAGCAGAAGGCAGGAAACACGCAAATTACACCACATGGATAATATTACAGAAAACGATATCAAAAAATACAAGCTGCTAAATAAGTTAACTAGTAGAGTAACTGAAAGTATTGAATGTAACTTTGTTTTTTAATTGTGTTGTGTAACTGTCAAGTTGCACAGAAATTATGTTGCAGGCAACTTACAGTGTGCAACTTGTTGTACAAAGGTTTCACTGTGCAAGGCCAGCCTAAAGAGTAAGGATAATATTACTAGCTAATTAGTTGAATTGAATTGAATTGAACTGAATTGAACTGAACTGAACTAAACTGTACTGAATTGAATTGTGATCAAATAGTCACAGCTGTTGACAGGTAGGCAAACTTGCTATCATGCTTCTGCGACACTTTAGGTCACTGAGGCTGTCTTCACATGCATGAGCAAGTGACTTGTGTCTGTCATTAATGTGAATGAACCTGCACCCTGAAACATCCAACTCAAGACGGTCACATCAACGAACAACAACAAACTAACTAACTAGCACACAGGGGATCGACTCAAACATCATTTGCTCTGAACAGCTCTCACCTGTTTATGTTTACAGATGCGCTTCCTTTGCAGTGTGATCCTCGATTGGATACATACCTGATTCATGGCCATGTGAGCTTAATGAGAATGACCAGATTGGAATTTATGTGTTTATTTTCCACTGTACATGTTGCATCATTCAGCATTCATTTTCCAGTAACACCTAAAACGAAAGTTAGTGTCATTAAACAGAGCAAAAGCAATGCAATACAAAAGTATTGGACAGATAAAAAGTTAGACACAAGAAACAGCCTTGTTTACTATCTTGCTATGTTTTGGATGTTATCTTTCACCTTAGTCCTAAAGGTGCACCAGGGCTTAGACTAAGATAGATGTATTGAAGCTTTATTAATCCTGAAATGAATTCCGTAGATTTATGGCTACAGACAAACTGCAGCTATACATACATACATACATACATACAGTCATAGACGCATGCATATAATAGGAGATTATAGGAAAACATAAAAAGTTTTAAGACTCTTATGAGAGATTTAACAACACTAATAGTCCATAAATGATTTATTTTAGTAGGTAGATAGGCCTTTGAGGACACTTTCGCAGATAAAAAAAATATAACATTAGAATAAGTACAGATAAACATACATAAAGTACAACATAAGTTTTTTAGGTATTAAAAAAGTTACCTTTCATATGAAAGTAAAACAGCCTATCATAATGTAGACAGCACGTCACATGGTCATGTCAAACAACTTCCTTTCAAATCATTGATTTCACCAGATCAGTGGACTAGAAAATAAAGCAAAAGATGAAATACTGGATAGAAAGAGGGACAAAGACAAATATAGAGATACAGAAAGAACAGCAATAAATCCTGGACAAAAAAAGTGATGATGTCAAAATGTTGCAAACATATAAATTACACCTCATGGATAACATCAGCAAGAATGATACAGTGTCTCAAAGCAAACAAGCTGTGAATTTAGCTAATTAGTATAACTGAACGTGTTGCATAAAAGTGGCTCGGATTAGATTTGAAAAGATTGGATTGCACTTCAGTTGAAAGTAACCTGATGTTTAGCCCTTGAGACATTTTGACATTTGAGTTTCATTTTATCAAATCACTAAAATAAATGTGCACCTAACCCAACAGGTCATAGACACAGTGGAAATGGATAGTATCTTGTGCTCTAACATCAACAATGTTAGGACTATCATTCTAATTAAATTCTCAAATTCAAATTCGGAGATTAGGACTGTTCTGTCCACACACATTTATAGGAAACCTCTCTGGGCCATTATTTTCACTCCTATCTTGTGATTAGCAGGTCTGTGCATCCAAGTTTGGGATGCCTCAACATGAAAAGCTTAAGATGAATTCCGATAGCACAAAAGATCAATTTACACCTCCGAGGCTGAGCCGGGGTCTTGAACCATGGGCCTCTTTGAGGATGCCTTTGAGGAGGAACCTCTTTAGGTCTGCTTTGTTTAGCAAAGAGAATGAGAATGAGCAATGGCCTGAGATTCATACACAATTACAGTTAACGTAGCTAGCAGCCTGGAGGTAGAAGATCATTTACACAACTGTTCACTAAAAGTTTGTTCTTTATAAAACATGCCCTTTCATCATGGTAAACTCACTGTAATTTTGTGGTGCAATATGTTCCCGATATTTTTAACTAACAGGCCTGGTCAAAGCCCATTGTTTGGCCACAGGGTCTGTTTGATCACCACCATGCTCACTCTTGAATAACATTACATTATGCAGTAAATAGGGATTCTCCATTTGAAAGCTTGTTTTTCATATAGTATTAGATTTAATCTGAAAACAGGCCATACAAGTATTCCTTAAACTGGACATGAAAAAGAAAATGTTTTGATGGCAATTGATGGTCAAGGTGCTCCATATAATAGTCAGCTAATACCAATAATTGACTAGATGGCTTAGACTGAACTAGCTTGAACAAAAAGGGCTTTTATTTTGATAATTTGAAATTTGATAATGGTACCGTCTGAAGAAGGAGTCCTATAGGATGTGGTCTAAAGTCCTGAAGTATATGACAGATGAGGATGAAAGGCCTCTCTTTGACTCAAAATAAGCTAGCAAATTAACCAGGATGCAGCTGTACCCACTTTTATCAGGATGAGTACCGTGGATCCGCCCGAATAAAGAGAGCAAGTTCTAAAGACTTTCACTCAGGACAATGATGTGCTGGACATTAAACCAAGAAAACATCTAAATAGGAATTCTACAAAATATTCTGCATAATTAAATGTATAAGATGTAAATAAAGTCATTCAGAGTGGTTTGATGTGGAATACTCTATTCTAGAGAAACCAAGTCAGAATTGTTCACAGTGGTGGTGGTAACCAAACGAAAGCTCCCTCACAGAAGTTACCACATGAAATGGTCATGAATGTGCTGCCTGACAGCTGATACATTGTTTTATGTTAGTTGTGAGAAAGTTTTGCCTAAAACATATTTTAAATCATTTTAATTAATGGAAAAATATTATTTGTCAAGGGTTACCATTATTTTGGCAAATCACACTCAGTAAAGACAAATAGGTTCACTGGTGGTTTTGTATAGTAAATGAAATAGCTATATTTGTGTTGTAGACATCACAACCCATGGTTCCTATCACCACCACTGTAAAGACATCTGAGTCTTCAAGTTTCTTTACAATGAACCATTTCACACCAAACCACTCTGAATGGCATTGTTTACATCTCAACCACTGAATTATACAGAAATAAAAAGAAGTGGTGGAATCCACCTTAATGTCAAGCTTTGTGCAATATATCGTCACTACTGTATGTGTGTATATATACATATATATATATACATACATATATATATATATATATATATATATATGTATATATATATATATATAGAGAGAGAGAGAGAGAGAGAGAGAGAGTATAGATTTATGGAATCTGAAGTTTTGACATTTTGATATGACTGATGATATACAGGTCCTGCTTTGATGGGTTGAAATAAAATGGGTATAGAAATCTGTATTAATTAGGGTAATAATTGATAAAATAATCTTGATGTAGCTTCTTCACCATTTTAATAACTTTCATACCAACATAATACATAGATAGACAGATTGATAGATACAACCCCATTTCCAAAAAAGTTGGGACGCTGTGCAAAATGTAAATAAAAACAAAATGCAATTATGTGCAAATCATTTAAACTCTATATTTCATTGAAAATAGTACAAAGACAACATATCAAATGTTTTCAAGAATAACATTTTTCAGCATAAAACAGCAAAAAATCAGCGTACAGTTCAAAAGCCAGTATTCATGATAGTATGGGGTGCATTAGTGCGCATGGCATGGGTGACAAGCACATCTGTGAAGGCACCATTAATGCTGACAGATACATACATGCTTTTTTGGCAACATATGCTGCCATCCGGATGATGTCTTTTTCAAGGAAGGACTTGCTTATTTCAGCAAGACAATGCCAAACCACATTTTGCATGTATTACAATAGCATGGCTCCGTATTAAAAGAGTCTGGGTGCTAAACTGGCCTGCCTGCAGTTCAGACCTGTCACCCACTGATAACATTTGGCGCATTATAAAATGAAAAATATAACAAAGGAGACCCTGAACTGTTACAGCTGAAATCCTATGTTAAGCAAGAACGGAAAAAATTTCACTCTCAAACTGCAGAAGTTGGTCTCCTCAGTTCCCAAACGCTTACAGAGTGTTGTTGAAAGAAAAGGTGATGCCCAACAGTGGAAAACTTGCCACCATCCCAACTTTTTTGGAATGTGTTGTTGCCATCAAATTCAAAATGGGCATACATTTTTCCCAATTTTTTTGGAAATGGGGTTGTAGACAGATGAATGGACTGATGGATGGACAGACAGACAGACAGACAGACAGACAGATAGCTAGATCAATCGATCAGCAATACAAAGTATCTTATTAAGATGTTGGGCCACCACAAGCCACCAGAACAGCTGCAATGCAACTTCAGTGTCTGAACCTCTACTGCAGGAATGGCTTTCAAGATTGGAACTGTTCTTCCAAAAGGTCTTCCCAGAGCCAGTTTAAGGGGAGCTTGGCCACTTCCTATTTCTCTTATTATAGCAAAAAAGACTGACAAAACTCTTGAGGGCATCCACGACCAAGTCCCCTATGACTGAGGCAAGAGGAGCTAAATGGCTTAAAACAAAAAAATAAACATGTTTCTAGCCATTAATACAGGACCTACCTTCAATTAATTGATTAAATAAATCAATGAAAACCTCATGGTATCTTTCTGTTTTTCTAAAGCAGAAAGGGTTTGAGCAGTAAGAAGCTAGCAATACTGCTTCTGAGGGCTGACTGATGTTCGTGCTCACTGATGTTATGAACATACAAAAGACACTGTTAGAAGGTCGTCTAACTGGAGCTTAAAGGTGTTCAGAAATGTAACCGCAGTGTTTAGATATTTTATGTGCTTCTGTGTTGAGAAACAAGTGAATTTGTCTGAATGAAAAAGATTAGGTTTTGGACAAAAACTCAATAGGAACCCATTCATTTTGGACTCATTTATAAGGTAATTTTCCTCACTAGAAATTCTCCTGTGTTTTGTCAATCATTCGGTGACCCCTGTTGCCCTGTGGATGGGTGCACAATCACGATGAAAGAGACCACTCCCGTCAGGATAGAACAGTTTCATCAAAGAACATAGGTGATCAGTGAATTCAGTTTAATTCAATTTCGACTTTATTGCCATTATACCAATAAAGGATTGCACAGTATAAAAAAAGACAATAGTGTCAAGACAACAGACAAAACCACAAAGACAACAGGTGCATAGACAGTGAATACAAATGTATGCATGAACAGTAACTGTAGGTCAAAGGGCAGAGGTAGAGTTTAAAGTGCAAACTACAGTCAGTATACTGAAATACCATATACTACAGTGTAATAAATAAACTAGAATAAGCTATAATGATTGTACGTGAACTAAACTTAGTAGGACTTAACTCAGTAAAAGCTGAGCTCAGTAAGAACTAAACGGTAAAACTTAGAATAACAAATTTTTTATTTAGATAAAGATAAAATTTGATAGAATAATGATAACAATCACTATTTCAATAACTATTTCAATGTAAAGACAGACAGACATTACTGTCTTTTAGTATGGACGCTGCAGGTTCTGCAAGTGGATCACCACATGTAGAGATGGACCTCCACAAGGGAAATCTCAGATTTTAGTCTATAAGATGTTTCCCAATACAGTGTTGCAGTACTGTATAGGTCTCACCAATGTGCTGCATGTTAAGGTTGCATCTCAGGATTTTTCCTTTTCTTTGGTCTATAGCAGCTTCTGAGTTGTGGCTTTATGTGGTGTAGAATGCCTACCATGAGCAGATATGTCTGTAGTTAATCACATTCACATTCACAATCCAACACAGGGTCATAGCATCTTTGCAGCACTATAATACAGTGGAAATCTTTCATTATGCTCCGACCTTTTTATAATCTGTACACTTTAGGTCAGCCACATTCACACAGTCCATGCAAGGTCCCACGCTTCACCTATTTTCAGTTGAGGAACATATCTTTCTGGGGAGCATTCAGCAAAGCAAATAAAATGACAATTCTTAACATACCTTGGGCTTTGTGAACTGCTCACAAAGGCAAAGAGGAACTTCAGAACAGGGAAACGGAGATAATCACCTTTAAAGTTGAGCTGTTGTCCAGCAAAATATCATCACTATTGGGACAAAACCTCATATTTCCAAAGCAGTACCTTTACATTCAAGGGGAATGTGTTCAAAATTTCTGATTATTTTGAACATTGAGATGTGAACAAACTCATTCAGAATAGTCAGAAGTGAAATGGCTCACTGTCGAGAAATTCACAGACTAACGTTTCTTTAAAGCGGTGGTGATGGGAACCAGGGGTCTCATTTATGAAAGTGCTCTGTATCTGTATATGAAAACCGGCAGCGCGCACTTAAGAACTGGCATTTATCAAACGTGTGTATACAAATCTGCATTCAGTAAATGATGATAAATCCTTCACTGCTCTGCACAGCCTGGCTCATTTACATAAAGAAACACGCCCAAGTGATGGATGTATATAATTTGTTCTTTCAGTAGAATTGCAACTTTCATTTAGCATTTAAGAAGTAAATATGAACATTTAATAATACAATTTTCACTTGTTAAAATAGAAAATATAAGAAGAAGAAGAAGAAGAAGAAGAAGAAGAAGAAGAAGAAAAAGAAATTAATCATTTCAACTTTACAATGTTCACAATTCAATTAGAGTTACCTGAATTTGTACATTGTAGAACGTAAGTCCTGCATGTAAAACCAAATTTTGAATGTTAAAATCTATTTTTCTTTCCAGATTGATAATATTTTACTTAATATTCATATGGCATTTATAATATAATATTGGAAAATATATATCCAAAATATTGGATTAAAGGTTAAATGCCCAACACAGCATTCCAAAAAATGTTCCAAAGCTTCAAATTTTACTTTCATTTTACAGCTTTACTATGAGCCTAAACCAGCTGTCAGCTGTGTTACCCATCTGCACACAGAGCTGATTTAAAGTGTTTCTGAGATCTGGATTAATGAAAAATGTGACTTCAGTTCATTTGAAGTATTATTTTACTTTGTTTTGCTTCATTGAAGGTATTTATTTTACCACTTGTTACTGCATTAAGTAGTTTTGTTTTAGGTTAAATTGACAGAACATTTTTACAGTGTAAGAGCACCAAAGACACCAATCATTCAATCAGTTATATCGAAATAGCTAATAATTAACAAATATTAGGAGTTTGTGCTTCTCATAATCAGTTTACTGGCAATTACACTTTTCGAACACTTAGGCTTTTCTGCATATACACAGTCAGGAGCAGTTCTAAACACACAAACATTCTCATGCACAAGGAAAAAATGTTAAATTAGTGTGAGGTTTACACACATGAGTATGCACTGTTGATGAATGAGACCCCACGGCTGGTGCTTTCTACAAAACAAATATAGCCATTTTATTTACTATCCAAAACCACCAGTGAACCTACATGTCTGCGGACTTTTTTTATGTAATGTTGATGATGGTAAAATTGAGGTAAATCAGAACAAAAAACGTTTCCATTGGGATTGTTTTCATTGCCTCACAACATTCAGTGCATGCATTTTAAAAATACATTTTAGGCTTCTCAAGATTACCATAAAGCAATGTCTCTGGCAGTATCAGGCAGTGTCTTAATAACCACTTGATGTAGTAACCTTCTTTGAGTGATTTCTGGAGGCATTAAACCCTTCTAGACATCTGGTTCCTATCACCACCACTGTGAACAAGTCTGACACAAGCCTCTATAGAAGGGAACTTTTCAAATTAAACCACTCTGAACAACTTTGTTTACGTTTCGAAGACTGAACTATTTGGGGAAAATGGTGGATTTCTATTGGTTAGTTCATCATTATTTATGAAAAACTAGCATTTTAGCATGATGGTGACAATATATTCCTGTTCCCTTTATATTGAGCATAGTTGATCAAAGAATGTTTGTCATAATCTGAAGCTGATCAACAGGCACCCGATTTCATTTATAGTTCAGTTTAAACCAAGACTGCATTTGCTGCATTTTGCCTTTGTACAGCATTTCAATTTAGCATGTGCATATTCAAGTTACAAAGCATGACTGAGCTGAGGCCCTTATTTACTTCATGTTGAAAATACACTCATATACACAGATGCATGGCTTCCTACCTAGCCCGACTAGCTAACATTAGCTTAGAGTGGCCAGATAGCAGAAAAAAGTCTCTGCATTTCAGTGCATCCCTGAAACTAGGATCTTTTTCCTTCAGCCTAATTGAAAGGGGTGGGTTGAAATACAGCTCTAAAGCACTCTTGGTGGACGCAGAGCAGTTTAATTGGGCTAAATTGATGTGAATTGAAAGCACTCTGTTAAAAGCAAGACACCACACTGGCAGGCGGCCTGATATGGCCGCTAATATGTGAGTGTGAGAGCCCTTAGCCTCCCATTAGCATGGAAATGCAGAGAATGAGCATCCAGCATAAAGGATTTTAATAACAAACACGTTTTCCCCCTGTTAGCCTCTAGCTTGAGTGGGATTCAATTATTTTCAGAGGCCGTTTGCCATGCAGTTGTGCACAGGTTCATTTTGGCCAGTGTACGTTACCTTAGCTAACGGAACTGTAAGTCTGCTTTAGGCAGTGTATCTATTGTTTGTGAGGGGCTTGGCCAGCCACTCACTGATATGCAGCATGTGTTTAAGGAGTAGTTAAGTATGCTGAAATGGAATATTCATGAGATGGTCACCGTTAACAGTATATGCAACAATGCACTTTGTGAAGGCCACACAATTCAGTGTGGAGTCATTGTGGCCAAAACTAGTTTCAGATTATCTTTGCCTTATTTTCATACATATCCCTTTTCTCCATGAACTGGACTATATGCCATTATGTCATCATGTTAGAACATTATAATAAGCCTTATTATATGGATATAATAAGTGGACACATCATGAAAAATGACTGGTATTTTCCAGTAACGTTGTAAAAACATCTGGGCTAGCTATTAATATAAACTTAATCATTTACATCTAAAGCTTCTGACAGCATCAACCATGTCTCTACTGCATGTACACCACTCCTCAGGCCAGAGTGGGTAACCAGGGGGATTCAGGAGAATTCCCGGTGGGCTGGTAGCTTTTTGGGCCAGTTACTGTGAGCTAATGTATGAACTCACATATTTAAGCAGAAGAACACTCAAGCAAACCATAAATGTTACATTTAAGTGTATAACTGCGGTAACTTAGGGGTTAAACCAGCGCGCTCCCATCTCAAGTGGTACAGCCCCAGTTTGCTAACTGTAATCAAGCCTTGTTCAGTAGATAGAGATTATATGAAGCTTAAGTTAGCTTCTGATTCTCATTTCCCATTCCATCCTAAATGATGTAGCTGTTATATTCAGACGCTTGTATGGGCACTAGTGTGTAACTGCTGCATTATTTAAGGTGGAACGGAATTTCCATTAGGAAGCTAACATTAGTCTTGAAGGATTAGCATATCAAATTCAGCATGACAATGTGTATCTGACACAACAGGTGGTGATGTACAGAGTTTATTACCTTTTTTTTTAATTAGCAATTTTCATCGTGAATCCTGTGAAGACACAAATTTATACTGCGACATTTTCCTCTATTCATTCAATTACAGTATCACATCACGATATACTGTAGAACAACATATGGAGCTGGTGATTTTGAAGTGATGAAATGAATTTCACAGCAAGATAAAACAAGCACACTGCTGAAAAGATTGATGTGTACTTATCAAACAAAGAAGCTGCTGGTGTTCTGAGAACAATGACCACCCAGTCCAGACTTCAGCATCACTGAATGTATTTGAAATGACTCAAGAAGCAGAAAATGCAACCAACTTCTAAGTCTAGAAACGTATCCCTGCAGATTTCTTTGAAAAACACAATGCAAATCTCCTGAAAAGAAAGGTAAAGAGTTGATAAATTCAATGCTGAAAAATATAATATATAGTTGTTGAGGCTTGTGTGTAATTTTCTGTTAAATATGTTGTCTGGTTTTTTCCTTTCATTAAAAAATAACTTTTACTTACTGGCAGTTTTGACTGGAAATTATATAAAATAAGTCTCTAATTATTGCACAGTACTGTATGAAAATCATAATTAACAATAACAGACTGAGTTATGTGCAGGCTTTTTGTGGCTTTTTGTGCCTAGATGCAAAAAATAGACTCGCTTTGTGTGCCATGCTCAAACAAGATAAAAGACTTTATTTATGTTGATTAATTTGTCAAGGTTAGGTACAATATATATATACTGAGCAGGACAGACTTTCTGCAGTCTGAACAGCAAAAAGCCACATGAAATCTGACTTTCTCCAATTGGGTTCTGGATACGTGACACAGTTTGAGCAGTCAGACTGGATTTAATGTGTTTTTCTCATCATTCGGATGACCAGAATATATATGATAAATACTCATCAGGACTGCAAAATAGTGTCAATGATTTTACAGAAGCAGTCAAAGATGATGATTTAAAGCAGGCATGTCAAACTGGGGACCTTCATAGCCAAAGTGCTGCACATATTAGCATTTACCCTCATCTAACGCTCTGAATTCAGTTCATGTAATCCTTGCTAATTAGCCGATGAGCTGAAACAGGTGTGTTTAATGAGACAGTGTGCAATCGTCTGCAGTGTTGTGGCCCAAAGGACTGGAGCCTAACACATGTGATTTAAAGAATGCAAAGTGAAAGTGTGCAGTGATGGTAAAGGGCTGTGTGATAGGTCTATGCTGGATGTTCTGGAGCAACAGTGCGTTCAGTAACCTGACCGCCTTGGGGAAGAAGCTGTTGCAGAGTCTGGAGATGGTGGAAAAAATGCTCAAGTACCTTCTACCAAATGGCAGGAGGGTGAAAAGTCCATGGGAAGGTTGGAAAAGGTTATATACAATGCTGGTGGCCTTGTGGATGCAGCACTTGTGGTAGGAGGTGCCAAAGGAAAGCCCCCAGAGCATCTAGCTTGTTTTTCTAGCAGGGTGGTACAGCCTACAGCTTGTTAGCAGTCTGTTGACTGGGTCAACCTACACTGATAACATATTTGGTTCATATAGTTAATAAAAAGTAAAATGCTGTCATAGCATGATTGTTCTATTAGCTAGTTATCGTCGTCAGGTCATTATGTTTCTCCCCTATGCGTGCATAGTAGTCAGCGTATAGTCAGCATATGCACACGCGTGCTGTTACTATAGCAACCAGCATGAATATGGTGCTCCATCACTTAAGAGAGCACTCCTCCACAGCTCAATGCTGGTGGGGTTTATACCCTTCTAGCCAGCACTTGGTAATGGGCATGGTGACCTTAGGCTCATGTGTGGCTGCTCCAGACTGTTCTATTCTATTGGTCAATGCTTTTCTATGTAAGTTATACAAGCTAAGTAATAAACGTCAATGTTTCATTAGATAAAGGGTTGTGCAGCCCTTTTTTATTGATTTATCAAAGGCTTGTGACACAGTGGGTCATTCAGTAATGAAATCTAGACTTGTGAACACTGGAATATCTGAAGACACTTTTCTGTGGTTTGAGGTTTATTTATCTGGTAGAGTGCAGTGTGTGCAGGCTGAAGGTTTTAGGTCTACTCCTTTGACGATAGCTAAGGGTGTGCCTTAAGGATCAATTTTAGGGCCTCTGCTTTTTACGATATATATTAATAGTCTTTGTCTTTCTTTAAGCATCTTAAAGAAAATGTGGTTGGAAATGTATCTACATACAACTATCTTGGTTGAGTATTAGATAGTTCTTGACATATAAGTCTTATATCATGGTAAAGATCTTTATGGTGGTAAAGAAATCGAAGACAAACTTGGCATTTTATTTTAGGAATAATCCTTTATCCTTTGAAGCTAAAAAGACACTTGTTTCTACCAGTTTTTACCAGTAATGGATTATGGAGATGTAATTTACATGCATGCACCTTCTACTGCTTATGCACATTATACACTGATTATTATGGTGCTTTAAGATTTATTAGTCATTATATATTGATTACCCACCACTATGTTTTTTACGAAAGAGCAGCTTTGTCCTCATTGGCTACAGGTAGGCTGATTCATTGGTATATTTTAACTTGTGAACATATACTTGGTTTATTAACCTTCTCATCTATGTAATTTTATATATCAAAAAGGAACAGGGGAATTATGGTCTGCACTCTCAAAATGTGTATCTTCTTAAGATTCCAACTATACATAATGAATCAGGAAAACAAGCTTTTTGTTAAGCCACACTGTCTGGAATTTGTTAAAGAAAGACTTAAAACTTAACAAACTTCTATCATTGAAGAGCATTCTTCAAACATCGGATGTGGGTAAAACTCTTTGCCAATATGTTAAATGATTGATTCTGAGTTGGTGACCATTGAATTTTCTGTTTTATGTTTGTAATGTGGCATTTGTTTTGTGAGAAAAATGCGTTATGTGTTGCTGCCTGTCTTGGCCAGGACAAACGTGTAAAAGAGATTTTACATCTCAGTGACATTATTTTTTCAAATAAAGGTATATAAAATCTGTAAGTATGCAATGGATTGCCTATGTGCACCTTAATTAGAAGGAATACTTTTGGACACACAGTGTAGGTTATGAGACAATGTCATGCTAGAATGTACTTTTAGATCTTTATACCAGTACATTACAGCAATGATAGTTGCTTTTCATCTCAGAAAGACTAAAATTGGGATAGAAATTAACAATCCATTGTTAATCCATTGTGCAACCCTAGTTTCTACTAACATGCTCAGCCATACGCAGTGTGCAGTAGTATACAGGACAGATCCTTGGCAGGGAAAGCTGACGCCGAAGCATTGCAGGCCAAGAGAGAAAGACTGGAGCGGCTGCTCACTCCAGAATCTTATTTGCTCTGCTCTGCAGTCACGGCCAGTGCAGCAGTGCCTGATTCAAGGTGCCATCAGACCGGTTCAGCTGGTCACAATGAGTTAACCTGACAGAGAAGAGCAAATCCATTTGGATTTTCTTTTCTATTTCAGCAGGAGTGCTTCCAACAAGAGGTTTCGGGCCATCACAGTGGCAACCTGAAACATACAATTTTTAGAGGGTTATGTATCAATTTATCTCTTCAGTACTCTGCTCTGCTGGTGCACTGGCCACCTTCTTATCTCACGGTGAACTTTGTAAAAGAATAAAGTAGACAGTGTCAGCCAAAATGATGAAGACAGTAGTATGTTGGCTTCTGTATGTTACATTGAAAAGTTTAAAACAAGTGATGTATTTGTTAAGATGTATCATCACATACTGTTCACTGCAAATTATTTTAACACATAATCTTCTCAGAAGAGCATTTACCAATAGAATGGGACACTCTGGAGAAGCCATACATGAGCCAAAGGTCACCATGCCCAATGCCAAGTATGGGCTTGAGGGGTATCAAGCCCCTCCAGCATTGGGCTGTAGAGCAGTGGGACTGCGTTCTCTGGAGTGATGGAGCTCCAGGGATGAGCTGGAGTGATCCAGAACTAATCATCCAACATCAGTACCTGACCCCACTTGGGGCTGAATGCAATCAAATCCTCACAGCAGTGTTCCAATATCTAGTGTAAAGCCTTCCCAGAACAGTAGAGGCTGTTACCACAAATGTTTGCACTAACAGTATATTAGATGTATTGGCTACCATTCAGATTATTTCACTTGCCAGGGTATTATTTTTTGAAGTGTTGTCTGTTTGCCTTGGTCACAGATTAAACTCTGTTGGTAGCTGTTAAGTGGGAGTCTATCCTGTAAATTCATATTTCTAGCTTCCACTTCCCATGATGACATTTTTGCATTTCCTACCGCCACCCCATCTCCTCCCTGTTCTTCCGTCCTGTGTCAGTCCTATCACAGCGAAGTGAAAAGTCTGACCTTCTAGCTGCCCAGAACTCCAGCCCAAGTTCTCAAAGTTCTCTCTCAATCTGTCTCCCCTCGTACTACCACCATACATTGAAGGCACGACCCAAACTAGCTAATGCTGCTCAGATGAAACGTTTCACTGTATATTCAAATTTATTAATGCAGTCAGCAGTCCCTGAGTGACTACAGTTACTGTTAGAGAGATGAAGATACCATCTCATTATTCCTAAATTATTCCTTACAAATGGGAATAAGGTCATCTCCTGATGCTCCCACCTTCATACTTTACTGTGGGTGTGGGGATCTTGGGATCATACACGTAACACTTCTTTCTCCAAACATAATAAACTGAATTATTGCCAAATAGTTCTATTTTTGTTTCATCTGAGCAGAGTACATTGTTCCTAAGCAGTTCTGATTTGTCTAAATGCTTGTATGCAAATTGTTGATGCTGTCTCTTGCACATGGTGTAGGAATGGAGATGACTGTGGTGCAGTTCATTGCTTATTGTTTCCTGTGTAACTTGTTCTTGCTGCTTTCAGGTCATCACACAACTCTTTTCAAGTTTTCCTAGCTGTAATATCTAGAGCTAGATACTAACAAAAAGAAAAAAAACAAAAATACAACCCCATTTCCAAAAAAGTCGGGACACTGTGCAAATGTAAATAAAAACAAAACACAATGATGCAAATCACTTAAACCCTATACTTAATTGAAAATAGTACAAAGACAACATATCAAATTTTGAAAGCTGAAAATTTTATTATTTTTGAAAAATATATGCTTATTTTGAATTTGATGCCAACAGCACATTCTAAAAAAACTAAAGGCTGGTAAAGTTGTGTAATGCTAAAAAAATACCTGGTGGTTGATTGGCAACAGGTCAGTAACATGATTGGGTAAGAAAGCATCCCAGAGATGCTGAGTCTTTCAGAAGTAAAGATGGGGAGGGGTTCACCTCTCTGTGAAAGACTGTGCAGGCAAATAGTGCAGCAATTCAAGAATAACATTTCTCAACATAAAATAGTAAAGAACTTTTGCTTTTCATCATCTATAAATAATAACATAAAAAGATTCAGAGAATCCAGAGAAATCTCTGTATGCAAGGGACAAGGCCAAAAACCAGTATTTGCTGGTCATGATCTTTGGGCCCTCGAGTGGCACTGCATTAAAAACAGACATGATTCTGTAGTGGAAATCCCTGCAGGGGTTCAGAACGTTTTTCAGTTTTTGACATAATATGAAAATGCCAGTTGCCCTTTACAATGTGTGTAGATTTCATGATGATTGAACCAAAAGAAATTGGTCAACTATAGGCATTTTCATTACTTTTTATTTTTTGGTTAATAAAAGCTTTTCAAACATGTACACAGTTTTTGTGTACTATTGAAATCTCTAAAAAGAAAGGAAATGTTTCATTTAGCATTAGTCCTTGAAATAATCATCAAAATTGGATTTATTTCTAGAAATATGAGAAATATTCCAACAACTATCATCTCAGGATGAGAAGTTGGTGAGTATGCCAAAGAAACTGGGCACATGCAGAGACGTTATTTGGCTCTGTGCTGTTATAATAAGAGATGTAGCTGCATGTCTATATCTATATTATACATTTCCATGCAACTAAATACAGTGTTAATGGCATTTTTATACCCATTATGGCCTGTCAGCAGGATTTGGTAAAATACTTTGAAAAAGTAGTGATGACTGAATACTGAATACACTGTCCTAAATCTGTTCAGTAACATATTCCGTTACAATACAAAAATAAGTAAGATAAATAAATAAAATAAGTAAAATAAATAAGTAATTTATTTTTTTTTCATTTAGAATACATTTACAATACATCTTAGTAAGGCAGATTGGGAAAACTCCACTAACTTTGTTCCTCACTGTTAATGCATGGCAATTTCCTTCATGTAATTATTCTGTTCATACATTTCATGAAAAAATCACTTATTATTATAAGTTAAGTTCTGAAAATTCTCAGTCCACTGTTGCTTTCACAGCCCCCATAAGCAGGAGTCCAGTACACTCTCAGAAAAAAGCTACGCAATTGTCACTGGGGTAGTATGCTCAAGGGTACATCTCAGTACCTTTAGTCAGGGAACATAATTGTACCATAATCCTTTGAAGTTATATTTTCTAAGTTGTATTGACTCCACACACCCCGTCTCATCTCCAGGCTTTTTATTTTATTGTTCTGTTTTAAAACATCAGGTTATAAAAAGATACCAACACGTACTTTTCACCTGGAAAAACCTATTTAAGGTTCACAACTGAATCTTAAAACCACTGTTGTACTTTTCAGGGTACATTTACATTGTTTGTTCTTTGATGAAAAAAAGTGTACCTGCACAGAACTTTTATTTCTAATAGTGTACAACGCCGATGCGAACTTATAACATACAAAAATGTCTACAACTGAGGAGATTATTAGTTTCATCAACCCTCAAAAGGGCTCAGTACTGCTGAGATACATAACCGGCTCATCACATTGCTTTATCAGCCTACTCAAGCTTTAGCAGGAACTTCAGTGTTTGCAAAGACGCTGTTGAGTAGATGCAAAGATATTCTTTAGAATTCGTCAGTAAGCATCGATGGTGTTTTGTTTTCAGTTCAATTTTAGTGAGTATCTTGAAAATTATTCTCCTATAAAATGTAAACTTAACTGTATCGTGAATACTGCCTTTACTGAATGTAACTTGACTAAATACAGATACTTCATTTCTGCATTCTGAATCCGGATTCCCAGTACTTGTATTCCGTTACAGCCCTGCCTGTAAGCACACACTGGTTGCATATACATAATGAATAGACTAAAGTCAATAACCAGCAGCTAATGTGTCAGTCCCCCTCCTCCTTCTATCCACACAGTTGTGGAGGAGTTTAAAGTCCAGTGTAAACAGAAAAAGGATTAAAAACAGGATTCTGGCTTAAGAGCGTCCACACTCGAGTGTGGGCAGAACAAATATGTAAAGAGAACATACATACATATACATACATACATCATCTAAACCGCTTATCCTTCTGAGTTGCGGTGGGGTGCTGGAGCCTATCCCAGCTGTCATTGGGCGGAAGGCAGGATACACCCTGGACAGGTCACCAGTCCATCGCAGAGAACATGTTAAACACAAACAGTGCAGGTTTACATGCTCCTATGGCACAGATTCTTCTTTACTCCATTAAAAAACATTTTAAACTCTTGAAGTAAGGATGTCTATATGCATTCTAGCATTGTAACCATTCACATTATTGTATCACATCTATACAACTAGAACTGCTGCCACTAATATCAACATTGAACATCAATAGTAAAACCTTCCCATGTGCCCTGTCGTAGACCTACATACGAGGCTCACAATGGCCTCTTTGAGCTGCTCTCGGATGCAGCGGCTTTTCTCCTCCAGGGTTCCTGCCCAGGGTCTTCTGCTTTAGCCTGGTGGCCTTGGTGAACAAGGCTTTTCTATCATTACTAAAACAGAGCCTTATCTTCCTCCTATCTCCTCAATGACCCTGAATAGAAAAGAAGGTTAAAAAGAATCTTTTTTTTTTTTATTTTGTAACCACAGTGCACACATAGTTGCCACTTTATTAGAAACATCTACCTCATTTGTATACCTTGCTGGTGTATAGTTACAGACTTTTAAAGAGATTTCAACCTTGAAGCTTACTCTTTGGTCTGAGTTCATCTTTCCTGCCTTAGCTTTTTTCTCACTGCCAGAAATGATACCTTGGCAGGTGAAAGGATCTTTAACTTAGTCAATATATTTAACAGTTTTCTTTATTCACTTTCTGCTTCCTCTTATCAATAGCCACCGTTTCTAACAATATCTCGTTCTCCGTCTCCGTGCCCTCCTCTTTCACTGTCATCTCTACTGCTCCCATTCTATGTCTTTTCTTTCATCTATTCAATTACCTTCCCTTGTCCATGTTGACCTCCTCCAACAGTATCTCTTTCTCCATCCCAACTTCCACCTCCTGCCTCTCTTTGCCCCTCACTTACATTAAAATCACTTTCTCCCTCTCAACATTTTTCTGCCTCTTTCAGTTTATGGCGTGTGAGTAATCTGCGGATCTGTCCGGCTTCAAGGGTGCAACCCAATCGTTGAATAAAAACCTGCTTTACTGTCTGCTTTTCTTGCCTGATCTGTAGACCATGGCCTCTTTAATATATTGGCAGAGCCAACTAGGATGTGGATCTATATGGCTACCAGATCAGCCTAAATCAAAGTAAACAGATGGAAAAAGAAGTTTCAGTCAAGTACTTGGACACAGCCTAAAACACTCAAGATTAAATTTCACAGCGCCCGAGAAGTTTTGGCACTATTATTTGTTATTTATGGTAATATAGATCTGTCATAATGAAATGTTGACATGATTAAAGAAGTGTAGTTTGATCATATCAAGATGATGCGCTTTGAGGGTCTAGGTTTATCAAAAACTGACAAAGCTTCATGGCATTTTAAGTTAATGTAATACCAAAGTTTGGCCAAAGCTTCCCTGGTGAACTGCTGTGGTCATACAGTGTTTGTGCATGGGTTGACTTTAGTCACATGTTGTTGTGTACATGGTTTTACAGCATGCCAAGCAAGGAGAGAAACAGGATTTGCTTCAGAGCTATACTTTGGCAAATGCTGACAGTGTTTGGATGACTGGACAAATGACTAGACAAAGACACACTTAATCACAGCAGTTGTCTTAATGACTCCTGGTTGAATGAGTTAACTCGATAATTAAATATCTTACATCAATTGAAATTCCAATTCCTGCCAGAAAATAAAAAAAAGGAAAAGAAAAAAAGGCTTTTCGCCATGGCGTTTTTTTTTTTTTGGTTGCCATGGTAAAAATCACTCTGAAGTGCATATATTGTTTTTATAGCTTTTAGCTACATATGATTTTTTTTTTAATCTGACTTTGATTAATCCTCAGGTCACATATCTTCAGGATTATTGAAATAGTTTTAATATTTACAGCCAGTTTGTTGCACAAAACAGACAGAGAATAAGAAAATAGAGTGCATAATTTTTCTGTTTCTGGATGGCAACAATAATAATAATAATTCATTTTTAATTAATAGTACATTTATTAGGATTATTGTCTGTTCTTGGTTCTTACAACAAGAAAAACAGAATATACATTACAGCTCATATTTAAAAAAAACTGATCTCACAACAATTCTGCTATGAGATCACTATAACAATGCATTGGTTATCACAAGGTTACTATTTCTATGTGTGTGAATGAGATCAGACTGAAATTAAATTAAAATTTTTATTCTATTATAACAGCCTTGGGTTTAAGAGCCTTTAGGTGCCTTCACTATACAGTGTTACAGTACCTCATCATAAGTGTGTGAAATACCTGCTGGTGTTCGGTTGGTATTGGCTGGCGCTAATGCTAGAACAGTAATGCGCTCATCCACACATTGATTGAAATCTTATACATCTTCTCTTTTGTCTCCCGTTTGAGAAATTCACTGTTTCCACCAGTCGGTATTGAAATTGGATGAGTTTTCAGGTTTACACGTATGCTACAGTGTATTGTAAAGTTTTCAGAGGTATCCTGTGTTCCATCCAGAGGTAGTCATAGTTACGAAGGACCAACTGGGTGAACCAGCCTGCTACAGCTCCAGCCCTGAGGCAGTGCTGCAGCTTTAGTTAAAATTACGAAAGTAAGTTAAAAAGCTTGCTATTGTGGGTGGGGCAACTAAACAGTGAGTTTTCCCAAACAAGCAGCATAACTTTGTAATATATTTTTGGGTACCCCCGAGAATTTTGATTTTGAGAAATTCAGGGGGTCCAAGAGGTTAATTAAAGGGTCTCAGATTCCACAGGACCCCACGTATTTCACACCTTGCTAATCATAGAGAGACTTTTTTTATGTAGTAATGATAATACTGCAGAAAAGCTTAAATCTGACTCAAATCAAAGCTGAAAGTGTCATGGGGTGTTAAAAGTTACATATCATTGATATCATTCTATGAATGTGGGATCATGGGTGTACAGTCTTTCAGAAGAAGAACATCCTTTTTGTCTTTTTTTTGACTAATCAGAAAAAGTGCAGTGCAGACTTGGCAATGCAGAACAGAATTTAAATGTTCATTATGTAACTAAATGTGTAATTAATTATGTAATTACAAGTCAATATTATTGCAAATAGTTAAATTATAAGGGTTAGGGATTTAATTCAATGAGCTCTGTCCTCTCTCTGTTCTTTGCCCTTCGGTTTTGCATCTTTTCATGAAACCGAGTCTAAAGTTCTCCTGTTTAATAATCTTTAACTTTTGTTTTAAATTCTAAAACTTCTCGAGAGCTCTCCCGTGCCATCTGAAGAGGCAGGAGTGTAAATAATAACACTGCTAAACAGATTTTCATATTTCATAAACAGCTTTAGGATGTGGTATAATAGGGCTTGACACAAGTTGACTCTCAGCATGGTGAAAGCGTGCATTACTGAAGGGGACGTCAAGAGCAAACAAAAGGAAAAAAATGTACCGATCAGAGACGAGGAGAGGTGGGCAGATACCCTTCATACCGCTCTTCTCCACACAAAGCCCCCGGCACTAATTAAAAGCCTGACTGACGCCTGCTTGTGAAGGCAACAGGAAAGCTCTCAGTCAACTCAGAGTAGGCAAAGCAAAGTCATGTTGAACTGCAATGCTTTTCATGTCTTGGTATATAAATACACAGTGAACTTTTTTTGTTCAAAGGCTTGGGATCATTTTTTTACAACTCTGTTTTAGACACATATATAAAATGATTGAAATCTGATGAAAATGTATTTTATTGGCAAAGTACTCACCAACACTCTTCTAGGAGATCTGCTTTAGTTTCCATCTGCATGTAACATGCTGCCCCTCCCTAACTTAACACTAATGCATCTGATCCAGCCAATCAAGAACTTCTGAAGAAGTTAATTAGTAGGAGCAGGTGTGACACTTTGAAACTAGGGAGGTAGGTCTCCAGGACCAGGGTTGGTGACCACTGATATGGTGGGTATACCTAACCCTAACCCTAACCTTAACCTCAAAGCAAAACCTACATCTACTCCCAACCCTAACCCTAACCATAATGTTGTTCATAATCAACTGAGTAGCACTATGATTTAGTTATCTGTGGAGCATCTATAGGTGACCATCGAAATAAAGTGTGACCTAGTCCCCTGCCCAGACACTAGGTTATATCAGCTGTGCTGGTCCCAGATTGGGCATAGTTAAACAGCAAAATGACAGATTTGACAGATGCAAATATAAAATAAACTAATATAATGCATACTAATATAATACATAGAACTAATATAATACATAAAATAAACTAATATAATATACATACATAAAATGTGATCAGCGCACAGTCTTCGGGTCAGGGGACGCAACACTGCCGCAAAATGTTTTAGGCAGAATCTCAAACAGCTCCCTTCTCCCTACAAAGTGCAGGTCTTAAAATAATGTACTGCATCTAAACACAGTACAGTGTGTCTAACAAAGAACCATTTTGGATTCAGCCATGTGAGCACAATTCATACTGGACAATGCAATATTTGGGTGTTCAAGCCAAAATTTCATAACTCACATAGTGCACTATACAGGGAGTACTGAGATGTTTGAGATTCAGCCTTAGAACTTTCTGAGATCTGATCTTATAAATGTTTAATATTACACATTAATGGGCTATTGTTGGGTTATTGTTGCAATTTTCAGCACTTTACCAACTTGTTTTAGGTTAAATGATGTTAAAGCTTGCACTTTAAAGAAACTTGTATCACTCACATGACTTTGTTCAACTCTCAAAATGTAAATAAAAAATAATTCAATAAAGTTGTATTAGAGTTTAATAAGAGTTATTTTTACTTAATCAAAACAACCCAACAGCAGTTTGATTTATATTACCTGAAATGCACAATAAAAAAAACATAATTAATGAAAACTCATTAAAATGCAGATATCTGTGTTTGCAAATGAATATATGTTACAAGGAATATATTTACAAGCATGCTTCTATGATAAATACCACCACATGGGCTTAAGAATTCTTTGACAAACTGTCAATAAACACTTTGTCACTTCATCCACCAATGCACAGTAAGACTGTATTGTGCACAGTGGAAGCAATGTTCCCAAAAGTACAATTCAGATTGTTACCAGTGTAAAGCTCAAAAGCCAGAGTCTGTCATGGTGTATTAGAGCCCTTGGCCTTAAAACACCAAGGGCAATTTGCACATTTGGGAAGGATATATACACACGCTGGAGCAACACATGCTGCCTTCAAGACAGCATCTGTTTTCAGGGGCATCCATGCAAAACAGCAACAGGAAACATTTGGCACGTGTTACAATAGCATGGTTGCATAATCAGAGAGCGCAGGTAATAGACTGACCTGCCGGCAGTCCAGAACTGTCTCCTATTGAAAACTCGAGGTGCATTATAAAGTGCAAAATATGACAACAAGGCCATGTACAGTTGCACAGCTGAAGACTTGTATAAGGGAAGGGTGTCAAAAAATGTTCTAAACCTGATGAACTGCTGTCTTTAGTCTCCAAACAATTAGGAAATATTGCTAAAAGGAGCCATGATAGAGCAGTAAACATGTCCCTGTCCTAACGTATTTGGAATCTGTTGTAGGCATCAGATTTGGATGTGTGTATATTAACAACAAAGTTAGACAAATGAAATATTAAAGATTTTGTGTTTGTAATTTAAAGCAGGTCTAACAGTTATAAATGCTTCCTGTTTTTAATGACATTTCACAATAACATTGTTTTTAACTTGAGCCCTGTAGAATCAGTGCAAGATATGTATCTGAGTTTGGAGTCTAGCAAATGTGCATAGTCCACTGATTTGATAGAAGAGCCCTTTCAAAGCTGGTTAATGAGTACCACTGCGTGTGGGGAAAAGCCTTTAACAGCAAAACACAGTATGCTGTTTTTCTGTCACTGCCGGAAAACAGGAGGCAGGAATGCTTGAACACAGTCTATGTAGATTTTATCCCTTTTTAAATCAATGTAGACATAACTGCAGCTCAACACACTGGAACACAAGGCAGTTGGAACAAAAAGATTGTTTTTCCACATGTTTAATTGATAATACTCTAAAAATATACATTGTTTAGACTACCACTGAATAAAATAGCAAATATTATTACAACAAGCGATTCCTAACTTTTGAACAGTAGCGTATAGTCATTACTACAGTTTTGCTTAGTAGCAAGTGTAAGCAAAAATCCCTACAATTTCATACGTTATCTGTCATATGATAAATTATATATTGATAGATGAATCATACCTTTCTTGACGTAAAGCCAATCACTTGCTCCACTGCAGCCTAAATGACCAGAGCTGGCTTTAAGTGAATTTACCTATCAAACAACATTTAAAGTGACACAGCAGGGCAGGCAGACCCCAAAAGCAAAGCATACACATGAACCTTGGCCTCAGTCTCTGTGTTATGGTTAATGGAACTCCACTGCTTTTCACAGCATCCTCCAGAGCGTTTAGTTTGGTGCTTTCAGCAGTGCGCTCTCCAGCTCAGGTCAAGTTCTCTGCTCTGAGCTCTTTGCGGACCCACAATAGCTTTTCGCCAACATAAACAGGAAAAAAAGGCACTGCTGGGAAAACAGTTTATCAGTATGTTTGATGGGATAAAGTGTAGCCTACATAATCAATGCAAACATGCCAACATTATGTGAGTAGATTTGGTCCAATATTTCTAACTCAGTGCCGCTGGGGGTGTTTGTGAAATGAAAAACACTGAACACTCTTTTACCACCAACATCTTTATATGCATAAGCACATGTAAGGCACATTATAGCACAAATGTAGAAAAATGTTCAATAATAAAATAGAAATAAAAATTCATGAACCATGCTTGATGGCTATTTTATGGTAGCAACTGTTTTATTGCCGATCAGACAGGTTGTATACATTGCAAGCATTTCGGAACAGTAGCATAACATAGCCATACTTTTCAATACATGCTCTATTGAAGATCAACATACATTTTCCTCATTGCTATCACTGCATGGATAATGTTAATTACTGCTAATGCTTCTGTAGACCAAATCAGAATGTTTGTAATTATAAAGGTTTGCTTTACTTCCAGGCAGCATGGAAAAAGCTCAAATTAAGTAACAATTAATTCAAACATTGGCAATAACAGGAAAATCTGGTTGCGTTTGAGGCTGTAATGTCAAATGTAACCAAGTACGTAATGGATCTTACTGTTTTCAAGTGCAGGTAGAGCTGCTAAAAGTAGTATTAATCCCACTAAGAGATGTTCTGTCTTTGGTAACACTTATAGTTGAAGCCAACAACAATTTAGCTAATTTTTACTTTCCAGATGAAGATAAAGTTTAGCCATTGTTGTATACCATCCAGTAAGCTAACTAGCAAACAAGGTAACTATAAGATTAACAAACTGAATTGTTGTTAGGATGGTACCTGCTGATGCTTGAGCAGGCAGAAAATGACCTAGAAGTAGAACCATAAGTCCAACTGCTTCCTATTAGGTCGGTGCCTTGGGCCGCTGTGCAAAATGTAAATAAAAACAGAATGAAATGATGTGCAAATTATTTAAACCCTATTTCTATTTAAAAAATAGTACAAGTACCACACATCAAATGTAGAAATTGTTTGTTTTTTGAAAAATATATGCCCATTTTGAATTTGATGCCATTTCCAGATGAAGCGACGAGCTGTTTTCACAGACAATGGTTTTCGGAAGTGTTTCTGAGCCCCTGCAGTGATTTCCACCACAGAATCATGTCTGTTTTTAATGCAGTGCCACCTGAGGGCCAAAGATCGCAGCCAGCCAATATTGGTTTTCAGCCTTGTCCCTTGGGTACAGAGATTTCTGAGAAATGTTATTCTTGAATTGTTGCACTATTTCCCTGCACAGTCTTTCACAGAGTGGTGAATCCCTCCCCATCTTTACTTCTGATAGACTCATCCTCTCTGGGATGCTCTTTTTTCATGTTACTGAACTGTTGCCAATCAACCGCCAGGTGTTTTTTTTTTAGCATTACACAACTTTATAAGTCTTTTGTTGCCCCGTCCCAACTTTTTTAAAACATAAAATTTAAATGGGCATACATTTTTCACAAAGCAATACATTTTTTTCTAAATTTCTTTCAACATTTGATATGTTGTCATTGTACTGTGTTCTAACTTTTTTAAAAATGGGGTGGAAAAACCACCCTTATAGAACAAGTCCTTCTTCCTAAAACAATGAAATAATTGGCTAATGTACGTTCAGGGTTATATGACAAAAAATTAACCACAGTCTTGAAGTTATCAAGCTAGAAAATTAGTTTAAATATAATGGCCAACTTGGACCATGACAGTATTAGTAACCCCTGCTGAAAAATACAGCCCATACCAGCATGAATTCCATGCTGGTCTAAGCATGTTTAAGCTGGTGTCCCAGTATGGTCTGCAAATTTTGGAGCTCTTCTATTCATCCATTCATCATCATAGGCAATATAAAGGGCACTCAAATAATGTAAAAAAATGAAAATCAGAAAAATTTGAGATACTTTTTTTTCTAGCAGAAACACAATTTACAGGTTTACTAATTTCAACAACAAATTAGGATTATCTATTTTGTCAAACTGTGACTATTCAGAGGTTCAAACTGTTTTTGTATTTTGATATTGCATCACAATATCATAAAAGCTTTCTGTTTTCTGTCCAATATATTGGTTAAACTCTCAGGATTAGCCTAAAGTCCTGTTGTTTCAAGGCTGCGCTACTGCCGTTATATACCCAGAAGTAAACTCTCTACTTTTGTGGCAAAATGCTGATTTTTTGCAATGTACTTTATAACTGTGGTGTATATTTACTGTTCCACTGGGCCTAATAGCTCATATAGTCACTTTATCTTAGACATCTTAGACACCTTTTAACAGCCTTACTATCATGTGTTATGATGTGAATGAGTGTGCAAGTGGATGAGAGTACCAAGAATTAAGAACATGAATGAGGGTGTGTGTCTAATAAAGCGTTTTGGGGGGTAACCTTGTAAGCTTGGCCCAAAAAATTTCACCCGAGGTGAAATCTCTTTGTCGACCCCTGCTGTGTTCTATACCAATAATATCAGTAACATCAAAGACAAATGTTTGCTATTGGTTGATGCACTGAAGGCGGTTGTTACATCATAAAACCAATTGCTACCAATTGCATGGAACAAATAAACTGAAAAATAATTGATTGACAAATGAATCAAAGGTGGTTCACCTTAATAGCTGCAAGCAAGCACAATGCACTCTATTAAAGTGGCTCATTGAAAAAATTGCAAGAGATTTAATTTATTTGAGAAAGCGATGTATGGGCGGTCAGTTAGATGGACTGTGATGTTGTCAGAGGAAGAGATTACATGAACATGGACATGATTATGGTCCATCAGCAGTGGAGCAGGCAGTGGCCATTACTGTGGTCATTAAGCTTTATGGACAGAGAGGGAGAGAGAGAGAGAGAGGCTGAAGCAACAGCGTTCCAGTACAGGTTATTTCACTGCACTAGTGCTGTGTACAAACTAAGCAGGTTGACAGACCACGAACAGTCACCTAATACAGCTGATTTGCATTATTCAGATTAATACAAAACAGTTTATGAGGGCTGTGGGGGTCTTTCTTTCTTTTGTTCCTCACCATCTTTCTCTCCTTTCACTAAATTACTCACAGGTTCATATTTGATTTTCCACTTTCACAGTCAAACAACCCACATCTGCATTCAGCACCAACAGATTTGGCTTGCATTTGCCCCTGATTTAGTTAATGTGTAATTTAAACTTCATTTTGGCTGATAGGTGGGCTATTGTTTTCAGTGATACAGTCAGACAAAATAAATTTTGTTGGGTTAAAATTGGATTGAGACAGAATTTTGTTGGCTACAGTCAGATTCTGACAGAATTTTGTTGGCTACTGTCGGGCTCCAGTTCTGAATAAGATACTGTGGGTCAGATCAGACTCTTGCAAGTGAGTGTACTAAGACTACATTTTGGTTCATTATTATTATCAATAATAACACTACCAAATCAAAGCAAAAGTTTTTTTCACCATTGTAGTCAAAAAAACAATGTGACCCCTCAATTAGTATCAACTGAACTCTCTCAGCTGTCTAGACAAATTTCAGTCAGGATTCCAGCCTAGTCATAGCGCTGAGACTGCTTTAAGGTTATTTAAGGTTAATGCTTAGGTTATTGGTTATTGAAGATTATTGAAGACACTAATTTCAATTCGGATGATGGAAAAATATCTATTCTACTCCTGCTCTCAGCACTGCCTTTGATATCATTGACCATTAAATCTTATAGATAGACTTGAGAACGGGGTTGGGCTCTCAGGACCTGCCCTAAAATGGCACAGTTTATATCTACAAGGAAGGAACTACTTTGCTGAAGTAGAAAGTAATGTTTCTGAGAGAGTGCCAGTGACCTGTGGTGTCCCCCAGGGTTCAATTTTAGGGCCACTCTTATTTAATTTATGCGTGCTGACTTTTGGTCAACTCCTACAAGACTATGGGAAATTTTACCACAGCTATGAAGATGATACTCAGATGTACTGGGCCCTCTCCTCAAACAACTATGGTCTGCTTGACTCACTTTGTAAGTGTCTTGAGCTCATCACTAACTAGATGGGACAAAACGCTCTGCAGTTAAATAAAGATAAAACAGAGATTATTATATTTGGGAATAGCAAATAAGAGGCACAGACTACACTGTTAGAAATTTTATTTGGGAATAGCAAATAAGAGGCACAGACTACACTGTTTTTCATTCATCAAGGTACAAACAATGTAAATGTACCTTCAAAGGTACAACAGTAGTTTTAGGGTCCAATTGTGCACCTTAAATAAGTTTTTCCCAGGTGAAAAATACATATTTGTATGTTTTCATAACCTAATGTTTTAAATGAGAACAATCAAATAAAAAGCCTTAAGACTAGATGGGGTCTGTGGAGTCAATACAACTTAGAAAATATAATTTCAATGGATTATGGCACAATTATGTTCCCTGACTAAAGGTACTGAGATGTGCCATTGAGGGTACCACCCCAGTGACAGGAGGGGTACCACCCCAGTGACAGGAGGGGTACCACGCCAGTGACAGGTTCATACCTTTTTTTCTAAGAGTGTAACTGCCTATCTGGACTTGAGAGCCCTAAAATCTAAAGGACTAGCATTGGTGTACTAATATACTCATATATCAGTTTTAGCAGTTAAATCAAAGCAGCCACTAAATCAGCATTTTATCACCTTAAGAACATCAACAAGATTTTCTGACTGAAGCAGCCCTGGAGAAACTCATCCATGGCTTTATTTCTAGCAGAATTGATTACTGTAATGGTCTCCTAACTGGACTCCAAAAAGACAAACAGCTTCAGCTAAATCTATATACAGCTGCCAGAGTTTCACTCTGAAAGAAGGAAGCACATCACCCCCCATTCTTAAATCATTACAATGGCTACCAGTCTGTTACAGAATAGACCTTAATATGCTATTACTGGTCTATAAATTGCTCAATGGTGCAGGACCAGCATTTTTATTTCATATGTTGCAGTGAAATGAGCTGAGCAGAACTCATCATTAGAAACTTGTCTGTTAGTCCCACCAAAGGTGAAGACTAAACATGGAGAAGCAGCGTTTAGCTACTATGCTGCTCTTAAATAGAACTATTTGACAGAGAGCATTAGAAAAGCACTGACAGTGGACACTTTTAAATCTGGGCTGAAAACATTCCTATTCAAGCAGGTTTCAGCTCAGTTATAAACACTGTTAGCTCTACCACACTTCTACCCTGTAACATTTTAATTAATGTTTAATATTTTCTCTTTTAAACCTATTTTTAAATTATAATTTAATCATGTTTTTAATCTGTTCTCCTCCAACTTTTTTTTAGTTTAATTTGATTGATCCTTGTATTTTCTCATTTGTAAAGCACTTTGAATGACCACAGTGTATAAACTTGCTTTGCTTTTACAGGCCCATTTAAATATCTCATTCAAATGTAGTGGTATTTGAAATAATGTCTCACTTGCTTTTTTCCCTCTCTCCCTTTCTTATCTCTCTCTGTCTCTCTCTCTCTCTCTCTCTCTCTCTCTCTCTCTCTCTCTCTCTCTCTCTCTGTAAAAATTCAACAGGAATGCAAAACAGTGTATCCATAGACATGTTCTGGACATAGATCAAACATAACGTCTCTCTACGAGTCAGCTTCTGAATCATCGCAGAGTGTCGGCCCTCCCATTTATCCCAGTACTTTTCTCTCTGAGCTGATTCTGTAGGATAAGCTTGTTGGGGGTGGCAGGGTCAGGGCAGACCACCAACGCTCTCAGCCAACAGGCTGAGCAAACAAACCCAAACAAAAGCCCAAAGATGCCTGGAGGAACAGGCTTTGTGCTGGCGACTCGAGGGAGCTCCATTTAGGCCTGCGTCTGGCAGCTTCCTGTTAGCTCCCCTCTACAAACCTGTAGACTCGGCGCTCATTAGAGACGCATGCCCCCCTTACACGGCCCCTGCATGCGGCCAGCATTGTCTGCAGGAGGACAGCATCTGAAAACATATGTCTGAGAGGTGACAGTAATCGAGGGCAGGTGGTGGGAGTTAGTGCTAATCGCTAATTTCGTTAGCAAGTTGGACCTCGTCCTCAAACTGAGCGATAGGCAGCTTTGTCTTCACTAAGAATCCCCACTCATATAGAGCTACACTTAAAGGGGAATTCCACCAATTTTTCAAAATGCAGAATGGTTGCATGTGAAATGATACATTCTAGAAAAACTTACTGACTCAGAATTAATCGCAGTGGTAGACCAGACATTTGAAGAATTTAATGCCTCTATGGGCTCCCTCACAGAAAGTTATTACATTAAATGGTTATGAATGTGCTTCCTGACCTTTGAGACATGCCTTTAAATGGGGCACTACAACCTAAAACTAGAGTTTAATATGTTATTTGTCCTGTTATGCAGAATTCTGTATTGCAGCATTGTATCCCTCAGCTTGATGGTGTGACAGAATTCACCATTTTATATCATTTTCATGTTATCAATGATCAGTGTTTTCTCACTGCAATATCCAGAAAGCATCATGTCAGTGGTGTTCTGTGGTGTACCCCAGGGTTCAATTCTTGGGCCGCTCTTATTTAATTTATTACGAACTGGAAGGGACAAAACTTTCTGCAGTTAAAGACAAAACAGAGATTGTTTCATTACAGCCAAAAAGTAGAGTTTAATAAGTTATTTGTCATGTTATGCCAAATTTTGTGATACAGTATTGTTGTTAAATGCAAGATTGGAACCAAACTCTGCAGGAAGGTAGCTCTCCAGGACCAACGCTGCAAATACATTATACAATCACTGTAAATGGACCATCCTGTGGTGTCAACCAACACTGACTGCTAGCCTAGCCACTGATTCTATCATTTTTCAGCACAAAGTGGATGCCAGAGAAAAGTTTTTACCTAAACTGAGGTAAAGTTTCTAGATTTCTCTAACACAGTGATGACATGAAGTTATCATACTTATACAATTCTAACAAGGTATTTGGCTTACTAGCAGTAACATTAGCTGTCTGCATTCTTTGTGAATTTAACAGCTATTGAAAAAAATAAATTTTTTAAAACCCAATGCATTTGTAGTTTTTCAGCTTCGCTGTTGTCAGAACAAAACCTTGTATCTCCAAAAAAGTTAACTTGACATGACGTTATTAACTTTTAATGGAACTAAATAGAGAAATATTTTTTCCACATAATTTTGGACCATTTTTGTTGGTCTGCCCATCATGAAATTTTGACACAACATAAAGGACAACTGCTTTTTTCAAAATAAGTCAAAAAATGAAAAACAACTAAAATGGAGATAAGAGGTTTTGTCCTAGTGTTAAAACTGGTAAAGTTCACTCGACACTACTGCGGCACCTCTGTAGGAGGCGAGTGAGCATGTTTACAACAGACGTGGTGAAGGTTATGTTTTTCATTTTCACTAGGCTGCTATATGTAAATGGCATCTGTATTATTGCAGCTTTAGCAATGTTCAGCAATGTAAATCAAAACCTTTGATTTTAAAATGGAAAGGGAACTTCAGTTTTCCATCATATAGGCCCTTTAAATGTGTAAATATGTGTATGTCAAAAAAAGAAATCAAACAAAGAAGCTGCTGGTGTTCTCAGAACAATGGACTGACCACCCTAGAATCTAGACCGCAACATCATTGAATGTGTAATTGGGAGTACTTGGATCTTGAGAAGCACAAAGTGCCAGAAATACACTTGCAAACTCTCCTGGCATGACAGGAAATGCAATGCTATAACATATAATACTGAGAGGAGAAAAGGGATAGTGAGTGAGGAAAGGTTAGACAGAGAGGTAGAGAGAAAGAGAGAGAGAGCTATACTCTGTCCTAAACAGCCTAAATCTCAGCCAGCAGCCTCCCTCCTGAATGCGTAAGTGATGCTATCTGCCTCTTTTCCACACGCTGCGTAAATGTAACTGTAGTGCTGAATGCTGAGCATGTCCAGCAGGGTTAAACACAACTCGTCGGCCTTCGTTAGCATCTGCTCACAGCTCTGTCTTTGGCCTGCTCAGAGGGGAAATGCACTGTCCTTACCATACTGCAGCTTCATCAAGCACTACTCACATCTAAATGGCCACAATGGCACTGCAGCCGACTCATCAGCCATGCCTTTATCTAATGCAAAACAAAGCAAAAGCAAAGCAAAGTTTATTTGTATAGCGCTTTTTACAACAGGTTTTGTCACAAAGCAGCTTTACAAAAAATTCAGCATTACAGAAAGAAATCCGGATCCAAACCCCCATGAGCAAGCCAGAGGCGACAGTGGCAAGGAAAAACTCCCTAAGAGAAACAGGAAGAAACCTTGAGAGGAACCAAGACTCAGAAGGGGAATCCCATCCTCCTCTGAAAAACACACAGAGAGTCAATTCTGTAATGGGTGACTGATCACAGATTGCAGTGTTAGCAGAGCAGCAGAGACTCTGGCAGGTATAGAACTGACAGGGAAAACTAATTACCAAAGACTTGACTATACAAGTAAGGTTTTAGCCTAGACTTAAACACTGAGGCTGTGTCCCAAACATTTACAGGAAGATTATTCCAAAGCCGGGGGGCTTTGTATGAGAAAGCTCTTCCCCCTAATGTAACTTTATTAATTCTAGGTACTAATAGTAATCCAGCACCTTGTGATCTAAGTAGGCGGGATGGTTCATAATTGGAGAGAAGTTCACTCAGGTACTGAGGGGCGAGTCCGTTTACAGCTTTATAAGTCAGTAAGAGAATTTTATAATCAATGCGAAATTTAACTGGTAACCAGTGTAGGGTTGATAAAACTGGGCTGATATGGTCAAATTTTCTGGTTCTAGCAAGAACTCTGGCTGCAGCATTCTGGACTAGCCGAAGCTTGTTAAGGCTTTTGCTCGGACATCCAGCCAGCAGGGCATTACAGTAATCTAGCCTTGAAGTAATGCCTTACATTTATACCGCACATAATTCAGTGCCGTGTGATATGAATTCATTCTCCAGTTTTATGAGGCAGGTGAAGGCTGCATGAGCAGACTAATCATAAATAGCCTGTTACTCGTAGCTTGAGTGAGAGTTCATTAAGGTCATTCCAACAGACCAGCCACAGGCAGTTTGGGGGGAAATGACCAACAGGTTGTCCGCTTTCAGGTAATTGCTCCTGTTGCATTTATTACATAATTGTGAAACAGTGGACAGACTGATGATAGATGGTTTTAAGGGCTTATCATTGCCGATGTTGTCAATCCATGCAAACCCCTCTGATTTATAAAATATGCTGATTGAAGTGCCCAAGGCTTGCTGCTGAAGAGTGGATTCAGTATGAATATAGATCATTATACAACCGCAGCTGATAAGGGGCAAAATGTATCACTCTCTCAAACTGAATCTCAATCTGCACACTACCATACGTATAAATTTATTGATTTCACTATCAACAGTCCATAACATTATTAAAAGATTCCGAGAATATGGCGAAGTCTCTCTGCATAAAAGGCAAGGCTGAAAACCAATACTCAATGCCCATGACCTTCAATTCCTCAGATAGCGCTGCATAAAAACTAACATGCTTCTGTAATGACAACGACCACATGGGCTTTAAAATGCTTTGGAAAACTCTTTTCAGTAGACAAAGTTTCTCACTTCATCTACAAATGCAAGTTAAGACTCCATCCAGAAACGCCGCCAACTTCCCTGGGCTAAAGTTCATCTGAGATGGACTGTTGTAAAGTGGAAACATGCTGTGGTCTGATGAGTCCACCTTTCAAAGTGTTCTTGCAAATAATGGACATTGTGTTCTTTGGGCCAAAGAGAAAAAGGACCATTCTAATTGTTACCAATGCAATGTTCAAAAGTCAGTGCCTGGCATGGTATGGGGGTGTGTTAACAGGTAATCTTGCACATTATATGCTGAATATGCTGAGGGGGGGATATTCACCTTGGAGCAACATATGTTGCCATCTAGAAGATGCCTTTTGCAGGAGCACCCTTGCTTGTTTTCAGTAAGACAATGCCAAGCCACATTCTGTATGTGCTAAAACAGCGTGGCTTCACAGTAAGAGAGTGCAGGTGCTAGACTGGCCTGCCTGTCGTCTCCTACTGAAAATGTTTGGTGTATTATAAAGTGCAATATATGACAATGGAGACCCCAGACTGTTGAGCAGATGAAATGTTACATTAAGTAAGAATGAGACAAAAAAAATCTGCTTTCACAAGTCCAACAATTGGTGTCCTCAGTTCCCACGATTAATGGATGTTGTTAAATGGAAAGGGGTTGTAACACAGTGGTAAACAAGCCACTGTGCCAACTATGTTTGCTGGGCGTCAAATTTAGAATGTGTATATATACACAAAATCAATCAAATTTAATTAGTTGAAACATAAAATATCTTGTCTTTGTACTGATTTTAATTGAATACAGGTAAAATCATTTACTTTTAGAAAATGGATTTGTAAATAATTTGTTCAAAATACTAATGGCACGTTTGATGGTGTATTAATTTAACTTGCTAGTATAGTATTTGTTTGAGACGCAGCTGATGCTGAACCCCCTGCCTGCATGCATTTAGAGGAAGACTCGGCCAAACATTTTAACGTCTGGTCAACAGTATAAACCAGTCAGTGGAGTTCAAAACTGTACTATCCGGTCCAAAACTGGACATGTGGTTACTCTATATGACAAACAGTATTGTTATCTATAAAAATGAACAAAAGTATATGCAAAATTCAGCCTTTAAGAAGGCACTGACTACTTTTTTTATCTATACAACATTTGATGCAAAAGTGCAACGATAGTATTTAGTGGCTATAAGCTTCTATTACTTGTTAACTACATTAGACTCGTAGCTCCAGCATAAAAGTAACCTTCAGATGAATAACTGTGTACTGGCTGAACAATTCCTTTAAATGTGCATTTATAATAAAAAGCCAAAAATTTGTGAAAAAAAGAATTTGTTACGACTCAGCTAACATGTTTAGAACTATGCACAGTTGTTTTATTGACTTGACTCTGCATTTTCTCACACAACAGAATGATCAGGAAGTAAATGTATTAAGTCTGCTCTGGACGCTTTTGAACGACGAGCTCAGGGAAGCCGGTCCTGCTGTCCATCTCTCTGGTGAAATGGAGGTCAGTGGCCTCTCCTATGACCACCTCAGCTGTTGTGAACACTTCCAGGTCACCCAATACATGACCCCCAATGGTTTTGCCCTCTTTATCAGCTAGACAAATATGCAGATGAGCTTCTCTGTTCAAAGTGCCCACCAGAGAGACGATCTCGAAACGTTCCTGCAGCTGAATCACCTACACAAAAACAAACAGCCTGTCAAAACTCTCTTCAACTCATTAAGAAAAACACCTGCAGAGGTTTAGGTAGCATAAAGCAGCTATGTGCTAAACCTTTGGGTATATTTAGCGTCAGCTTTATGTTCATCAAAGTGTCTTCTTTGGTATGAAGAGCAGATTTTGTCAGTTTTATTTTTTTGACAGTTTGACAGAATTATTTTCCTAATGTTTTTAACGCATTGTTAAAAGCACATATTGTTGGTTTAGGCACCTGAAAGGTTTGAGTCTAATACTGTCACTGATACACAAGATATTGTTCACTTCTAAATAAGCATGCTTAGCCTTTAATATGCTCAGTTTTTACACATTAGTGTTACTGCTAGCACACACCAACCAAAAGTGACTACTTATGAAGTGCTGCAGGGTGGTTAACTAAAAATGTGCATGGGAAAATGAACAATAGTCTCTAACGGTACACCAGGAAGGTGTACCATCAAGGTAGGGGTTTCTAATAAAGTGGCCAGTAGGTGTACAGCAACTGTCAGATGAACTTACCTCAATTTAAAATATACGGTTTCATAGTTTTCAAACTTTCTCTATCTTTCAGAATGTGTTGGATTATTGAAGGTCTCTGGTTTGTATGCATTGTATGCATTTATGCATTCAGTTGAGCAAGCCAGCATTTGTTTTGTAGTAAAATGGGGGGAGGGTTAAGTGAAAGATTTTTAGTTTGCTAGTTTTCTGTTGGAGCCAAAGTATTAATTAGTACTGATAGCTGAAAAGATGTACTTTTGGATATGGTAAACACAATTTCCATAAAACAATAAAAAATAAATAATTCTAAAAAACAAATGGCAGAAGAAGTGCCCCACAACTACTGTTCAGCACTGTAAGTACCTCATTGGTGTTGCTGGCTGTGGCATTGGCCAGCCGCAGCGTCGCCCTGGTGACACTGCCCACACAAGTGATGATGAATGGAGCTTTGAGCTGCCGCTCCTCCACAAAAGCCTGTAGACTGGAGAGGAGCTCCTGCCCCGGGCCACAACGCAGCGCAAATACACGCAGAGACGAGCACGCACCTTCCTACACACACAGAGAGAGAAAGAGTAAAGAGAAACATATGCAGTTCTTGTACCTGTGGGTGTACTGACTAATTAATAGACTGATATATGATCAATGGAATTAAATGCTTTGGCAACACTGTGATGTAATGTGTTCATTAGCCTTGGATCAATAATTCACACTATTAATTTAAAACAGGTGCCGCAATAGCAATAATTCAAATATGTGCCGATATTATGCAAATTATCAGTCTCTTTCACGTGCCACATGATTTTTTTATTTAACCATTCACTTTGTCTATGATTAGTATAAAAATGTGTACAATAGAAAAACTGCTTTATAGGATATGCACACAGAACACCACCATCTATACACATACCTGTTTCAAATACCACTTGAAAGATTCTTACAAAGATTTTTCTTGGCAAAGAATTCGGTTGAATATGCAAATGACCCAAAGAAACTCTGAGGCATGAGATCCACTCTCTGCTAGAGAGTTAAATGGGTGAGCTTTGCTGAATTTGCTTGTTAGCTGATTCGATGGACTCTCTCCTCCGCCACTGACCCAGTTTAACACACTGAGCTGGATGATGTATGTATGTTTTCTGCACAGATGGCAGGTAACACTGTTAACACTCTTTGTGTTTGTTAACATGAAACATAAATATTGTCAAACTGGCATGTTATAGATTATTAGGTAATATTAGAAGCTAATTCAGTTGGTAATTACAGGGTAATTACATTACCCTCATCCCTCCTCAGCTGGCTGCAAGTAGGTATTACGAGGGCATTCTCTGTGAAATCCAATTGAAATGTGGTCTTGCTAGGTCAATGTAACTGGGTTAACATACATAACTGTAACTTCATACTTTGTAATGACATTTTGATTATGGTTATATTGTTTATGAGGTGGCTCTGCAGAAGATAAGTGCTTGCATATATTTAAGCTATAGACCAAGCCAAATGATCATACCAATACAGCTTCTTTAAGTTGAGTTCAGTTGAGTTTAGAGAGAGAAGTGCAAGAGCACCCTGCTGTCATCAAATCTACACTAGATGTCCAAATGTATCCAAACAGCTACTTTCAGGTCACCCTTTACTGATACAGGTGTTCAATTGTGCACACACAGCTTGTACAATCTCCACAGAAAAGCACTAATCAATAGAATAGTACACTCAAGAGCAGCCACACATGATCCTAAGATCACCATGTCCAATGCCAAGCATCAGCTTGAGGGGTATAAAGCCCCCCAGCATCAGGCTGTGGAGCAGCGGAACTATGTCCTCTGGAGTAATGGAGCTCCATCCAAGAACTAATCATCCAACATCAGTCCAATTGGCTGGCTGAATGCAATCAAATCCACACAGCAATGTTCCAACATCTAGTGTAAAGCCTTTCGAGACTAGTAGTTGTTGTTACTGCAGTAAAGGCGGTACAAACTCCCTATTAATACCCTTTATTTCAGAAGAAACCCTGGACGAGCAGGTGTCTACAAACGGTGTATATGAGCCATCCATAGTGTCCTGTCTATTCTGGGTACAAAACCTCAAGAAAACAAAACTCCTTCAAAGAGTGTTACTCAGAATGGATAACAACAGGTTGTTTCAATGTTATTTAACACTTTTAGTGACTTCCACAATTGTGCAGTCACCAAAGAAGACATGAGGGTTGCGTTTTTGTGAGTATAAGTAGGTCTATGTGTGTGTGTCTTTCTCCAACCACAAGCTGTGAATGTATTGGAGAATGAGCACTGTTTGCGTTTTGTGTTCTGCGGGTCAACGCGTTCATTCAACACGTCTTTTTTTCTCTCGCTCATCTTTATCTGCCTCTCTTTCTCCTTCTCCCTCAGGCTGGCCCCTCTCTCTCTCTCTATAGGCCTCGCCTGCTCCACTGTCCGCCTGCCTCTGCTTATCTCTCCGCACTTCTCCGTGCTCTTCACAGCGCTGAAAGGAGACGGCTGGACACCTGGAGGCTGCACAAGAGACGCCTTTTCAGGACACTGGCCAGCTGGAGCATTGTAAACTGCGCTTCGGCCTTCAGACCTTGGCAACGCAGTCTGTTCTGCCGTTAGCCCTCTCTTTCTCAGTCTCTTGCTGATTACACATCAGGCCCAGAGCTACACAATACATTGCCAAACTTGATTATGATTTTGGCCATTACGAGACTGACATTGCAAAGAACGAGTAACATACAAATAAACCTCTAACAAATCCCAATATATGTAATTTTCCATGCAGAACCTAAGCCTCATCCTTTAATCATTAACGGATATTATCTTTGATAAGGCTGATGCAAGTACTTAATTAATTAAAATTAAAACTAAATTAAAAAAACTAATCGATTAAAATTTACATTATTGATAAACTTCACAGTTTATCAAATGAACAAATGATAAACAGGTTATCCTCAAACCATGTTTAGCAGATTCTCCACAAAAAGGAGCTATTAGCACTCAGCAGACGTTCCTCTCTTTTAGTGCACTTTGTCATTCTACAATAACAGACTACTCAGGTGATCAGATCATCAGGACCCCCACAAGACCACCACAGAGTAGGTTTCATTTGGGTTGTGGATATTTCTCAGCACTGCAGTGATACTGAAGTGGTGGCGGAGTGTTAGTGTGTGTTGTGCTGGTATGAGTGGATCAGACACAGCAGTGCTGCTGGAGTAGTGCCACTCTATTAGACACTCTTGCCTTGTTGGTCCAGCTTATCTAACAACACTCAGAAATCTAACAACATTTTGTTAAGCAACTTTCGGGTAAGGTCACCAACTAGGTTAAATGAGAGACTCGAAGTTGAAGCTTTAGCATTAGCTAGCCTAGAAAGCAGGAGCTATCATATAGGTGCACTTTGTCATTCTACAATAACAGTTTCAGTGAGAGACTCGAAGTTGAAGCTTTAGCATTAGCTAGCATTATCTAGCCTAGAAAGCAGGATAGCAGGATAGCTCCTGCTTTCTAGGCTAGCTAATGCTAAAGCTTCAACCTCGAGTCTCTCACTGAATATGCACAAGGAATATTACACTTGTCATCACAAATTTAAAATGTTGGATTTTGTCATGTTTTCAGTTCCAAATAATGTTTTTATTTAAATGTTAAGTAAATATTCGTTAATATAATCTGCAAGGAATGTCGCTAATATCTGGCAATGTAAGAGCAAACAGACATGTTGTTCATCAATCAGGCCTACAGTTTTCTGTTGGTAGTTGGTAGGGAACTGTGGGGAACAACCAAACGCAGGGCACAATTTAACACAGACTTTTTATATTGTTATACAAGGTCAAGCAGCATGCGCTTCTGGCCACATTACCACAATTCCTAGCCACAGTTGCCCACCAAAATTCTGAGTGATTTGTCAGTGTTTTAAAGAGATCTGTGCCAAAAAGTTTTTTCAGAGCATGTAAGTGATTTTTTTCAAAACAAGTTTTTTCGGTTACTGAGCTGTTTGTGTAAATCACAAAAACCAACCTTCATCATCTTGTTTCCTACAAGGTAGCACCGCTTTGAAGCAGCTGACAAGCTCATAGCGAGTGCTAGTTAGGCTTAAGTAAAACCTCCATACTGGGAGGTTAGTTCTTACACAGCGTTACAACCAAGACACTTTTAGCAAACAAAGACAAATAAAGTCGATTCTGTATTTTTGTTTATATGTTTATATAGATTTTAAAATGAAAAAGAGAAACACCTGAAAACAGGGATTTTCTTCTACTTTATTAGTGTCTTTCAGATGTTAGTGTTTTAGGTTTAGGTATACTTAACATGAACATGATTATTCCAACTTAATCATTTTGTTGCCATATGAGAGCTAAAGCAGAGAGTTAATAGCATGTTTTACAGTGGATCTGGCTGTGTTTTTGTGCTGTATTTCTGGGTTGTGGGATATTAGAGCTGGTTTCTCTCACTCTGGCTAGTGATGGAAGGTTCCTCTGAGTGTTCTGGTGTGTGAATCATCTATTTCAATCTATTTTTAACCCTTTGTTTATAATATAAAGGCTAAAAGCAGAGATATAATATAACAGTAGTGAGTGGGTTTTAGGTGATTTGGAGCTGGATTGCTGGTTGAAGGATGGTCACAGTTGAATGAAATCACTCTGGATTGTGTGGGCAGAGTCTGTTGAGTGATTTGATGTGTGAATTATGTCGCTGCTTTAACCCTTTGTTGGAATATGAAGGCTAATGCAGAGCAATAATGTCAGGATTTTGGGTGATTTTCCAAGCCGAATTACCCAGTGATGCTGACATCACAACTCAATGAGATATTGTCAGCTAGTTAGGGTCAGGTCTGCTAAGTGTTCTGATATGTGGATCATGTCTGTGTCTTAAAGCGTTTTGAAGTTACGAAGGCACGAATCAACTACACATTTTGCCTGTGTTAAATATTTGAAAAAATTATTTCATAAAGACCACAATGTGTTAGGTTGTGTTCCGCTCTCCCCTCTCCTTTCACGCCTTAGACTGGGCTTCAGTTTCCTGAGCAAGCTCTCTATGCTATACCAATGAGCTTCCTTGAGCAAGACTCCTAATGCTACCTTTACATACCTGTATAAAATGATCTAGCTGTAAGTTGCTCTGGATAAGAGCATCTACTAAATGCCATAAATATAAATGTACTGACAGTCTGTTAAAACTGTAGCACGACACACCATTTTATGTTACGGTGGAAACTGACTGGAAAGACTGTTGATGCCTTTTAAGGAAGATATTCATACATATATGTATATGCGCTATGATCTGGCCTGACCTTGAGGTTTTACTTCAGAAGGTGCGTAATGGTATATTGTGAGTGTAAATTGAAAGCTTCAATCTTCAGCCTTCCACGTAGAGCAGGACAATCACTGCCTGCGGTGAATAGCTCACTAACTGCTGCCAAACACTACAGCCCTACCAGGGAGGGTAATCACTACAAGCATTGTGGTAATAGCCCTATGATGGTCAGGGAATAATGTTCCTCTAACGTCTATGGTTAAAGAGTGGCTGATGGCCACGTATAATCTATGGAGAACGCAGAGTGGGCTATGACATTTATTGTCGAGACAGCTGGAAAGGTGGCCATGAGACAACTGCTAGCGAGTGTGAAGCCAGTATCTATGCTAGAAAAAGAATGTTCGCATGCAGAGAATGTTCTCCCACCTACACGCATTGACTGAAATGCTATGTAGTGGCATTATTATTGCGACAACAATAATGTTCATAACCTGTCAGCGAGCTGCTTCCATGCGGTTCAGCTCCAAAAGACAGGGCACAATGATGGCGACACGTTTTTAAACACACAAAATTAGCCTAATCATCCTGCACTGAAGTGCTTCTTCACTGTATTCAGCTCATTAAAGCCCCAGTCTCCACAGTGTAGGCATATGAACCTACACATAAACACTTGTAGTGGTGCAGGATGGAGTAAAACAAAAATATTTCCGTGGTTGGAATGGGACAAGGGCGGTTTAAGAGTGCTTCTGATTACATAAGCCCAATTTAGGGTAATTTAGCATAACAATGGTGAAGGCTCACGCTAAATTATTCATTCATCGTGCTGCTATAGCTTCTGGAAATGAGGGGGCTCAGATCTGTCTGACTTTAAGTAGCCTATAGGGAGTACATTCTTTCCCCAAGGACCCTAAAAGGCTGGGCATAATCTGACCAAGGTAGTTTATTCATCAGTGGTGATTATGAGCTTGGGAAAAAGTGATAGATTGTGCTTTATTTAGATGACAGGCTGTGCTGATAAAGCCATATTAGCATTTACTTCTTACTGGGCGGTAGTTTTGTGTTTATAAAGACTGACCTTGTGCTAAAAATACATAAATAAACTGAAAATATATTTCAATACTGTACACAGTGTTCAAAAAGCCCTGCAACACTGCTGCCACTCTGCCATGTCAGTCACTGCTGAACTGCTGTCCACCATACAGATAATATGTGGTCCGTAGTGGTTCTGTGGGAGTCCCTTTTCATTGATGGACAGAATAAAGGGAGCTAATAAATTGTGCAGGTACAGATGGGCTACATTCAATAAATGAAACCTACAGTCTGCACCCATATGGTAGGTGTTTCTGATAATATGGCCAATAAGTGCAGCTAAAAGTGGAGCTGGCAATTCAGTGTGTGTTTATATGGAATATACTGACAACACATATCAATCCAATTCATTTTCATGCAGCTGAGAAGGAATTGCTGAAAGACGCAAGAGGGACTCCTGGATGAAATATGGACAAAGTTTTCAAGCAAAGGATCAGAACAGAGTGTGCAGCCTGGACTACTGTTAAAAAGCCTCTAGAGAGCAGCGATTGCCAGGTTATAGTGTTATAGCTCATGCCCTGATTTTCTCCAACCCTTCTCCAAATAGCATGCACAATGCAGCAGGAATTAAAGCAGGAACTTACCATTTCAGGAGCTCCAAAGTATTCCAGTACTGTATAACTGTGGACTTCGGACCCCTGACATGAGCAGCAAATCACATGACACCTAAGCAAAAAAACTTCTGCGTGTTTTAGCGCACTGTTTAGACATATTGGGAAAATATAAGACATAAAATGTGGCCTGTGCAAATGTTTTGGCACATTTCATATTTCTATTCACACTTCTATTTATCTATTTATTTTCCAGCATAAATAAATAGATAAATAGAAGTTGGGTATTAAAATGTGGAGGACACAAATGTAACATGTGAAAGTGTGTTCTCTGCAGACGACAGAGAAAATTAACAAAATGTGTAATTCACACTTTTGCGTATGTTTAGGTTCATGTGAACCCTGTGTTCACAGGACAAAAATCATGTTACTTATCTATTGAAAGTTAACAAGCTTCCTCAGATAAAAACATTCTTAAGAAGCTTATTTTATCCACTCATACAGCCATAACAACATGCACTGCTTTATAAATGGAGAAAATCTTTCTTTACAGTCAAATTTGACCAAATCTGGCCCATATGTTTGCATGACACTGGACCAGGACTGGCCCAATTGCTGTTATTTAAGTATTTTAATAATATTTAAGCCAAATGAACTGTTATTTTTTTTTATAATTACATTACTATTCGTAATAGAATTTAATTCGGACTGGCGACCCATCCAGGGTGTATCAAGCCTTCTGCCCAATGGTAGCTGGTGTAAGCTCCAGCACCCCCCTGCGACCCAGAGGGATAAGCGGTTTGGATGATGTGTGTGTGTGTGTGTGTGTGTGTATGTGTGTGTGTATTCATGTTCATGTTTTCATGTTTTGCAAATGTCTTAGCCTGTTTATTTATTGACCATACATTGGTCAATCCAAAGCATAGCATTTGCTCAGATGTTGCCTAACATTTGCAATACTTCAGACACAGCTTAGCAGAGGATAGCTGTGCAGGGTCATTTTTTCATTTAAGTTTTGTTTAAACTTGTGGGAGAACTTGATTGTTTAGCAAGAAAAAAAAGACAAATCTCCTGGCCTGAGTTTTGTAACCAGTACCCTTGAGGTCTAAATTAAAATTTAAAGACAAAAGGTATGTTTTTTTCCTCTTGGAAATGAAATCTAGTATACAGCATTACATTTTGGTAATAACTGAGTTGAATGACTGTTACAGGAAGCCTGTAGATTATCTTATGGAATCCTACGCTAAAAAATCAAAGACAGACAGCCAACCAGACGAACAAGAATCTGACATCTGATCCACTCGGAGTTCCAGTAAATAAATGGATGGTCTTCTATCACCCCCTGCTGTTCAATCTCACTTAATGCTACTGAACAATTAGCAGTATTACTGAAACTACTAAGCACCCTTCAGTTAAATCACTAGACTTGTAAATCACTCATTTCATTCTTAATACTTTCAGATGCAGTTTCTGTCATCTAATAGCACCTCAAACATCTCTTGTACGCCATAGCAAACTAGGCCACATGAGAAATGAATTGTGGATAAAGAATTTCTGGAAAATTAAATCAATATGTGTTTTTTTCCCCAAAGATATTTTCCCTTTCTCTGGCCGTAAATTGCTTACATAGACAGAGAGATAGAAAGAAAGCGCTTGACCTTCATTTGACCCTTTGACCACCATGAAGCAGAGAAGAATTCTTCCTTTCCTGATCTCTACCTCTAGTCAATCTGTCCACCATTGTCTCCACTCAAGGATGTGCTCCATGAAGGTCTCTTCTTGAAGGCATGCTTTAGAAACGCATTGTTAACCCTTAAGAATCTTTTTTCATCATTTGCGGTGACCCTGATGTGCTGCACATGTTGGCAGATGTTGATATGTGGTCCAGCTCAATGTGTGCATTCTTTCAGCACAGATACTGAGAGAGTCTATTGACCAGTTTGTCTTTCAGTCACTGAAGGACAGTAGAGAAAATTGTAGGTTATAGAGCTGCACAATATATGGGTTGTTAATCAGGATTGCAATATTTGCTTTTGCAATACTTATTTCTGAATGTGCATCTTGATTCCTTACCAATCACAGATGTGTGTGTATATATATATATATATATATATATATATATATATATATATATATATAAATATATATATTGGAGTTCATACAAATCAACAAATAAACAATCCACTGTGATTGGATGTGAGGGCATGTCGGGACCCCCACAAAACCATTCTCAGCATTGCAGCTTGTTCACAGTTTGTGCTGGTCATCCTCTTGTCCTTCAATAGTGGTCACAGGACGCTGTTGACTGGATATTTTTTGTTGATGGACTATTCTCAGTCCAACAGTGACACTGAGGTATTCAAAAACTCCAGCAGCACTGCTGTGTCTGATCCACTCGTACCAGCACAACACAGCCTAACGCCATCACCATGATTATATATATTTTTATATATTAACGATTGTATTATAAATAACATGTATATATTTACATTGAGATTGCTTCATTGAATGTAATTCAGATTCTTTTTTCATATGCAGCCAGCATTGCCACCTGAAAATATAATTAGTAATAAAATACCTTGCTTTACTGCTTCAACACTTTATCACCCACATGAAGTCGCTGTTAGCTTACTATGGACACTAGGGGGCGTGAAAGTTTCAGTTTTTTCCCTGTGAGAGCATTGTGTGTATCTCTGGAGGTATTTCACCACTCTTCAGCCTCTGTTGAGCTCTGACCAAGTATCCAATGATAGCTTGGGTTAAGCTTGGCTCATTGTACTTGTGTTTCAATCAGGTCCTGGAGAGTTTTTGTCCGGCACAGTCATTTCTACCTGCTGAGTTGAATCAGGTTGGTTTGAGCAGAGAAATCATCAAACTGTGCTGGACCCAGTCTTACAGGACTGGAGTTGGACACCCTTGGTTCAGCCAAAAACCAAATTAAACTGTCCCCCCACCGCCTCCCCACCTCCTTAGCTCAGATGTAGTCCATCAGCCAAGACATGTTCGATGGAAGTTTGCTTCTTTAACTCAGCACTGGAACTTAGAGGCTATTGTAGCTAATAGGTAATGGAAGCTTTAGCCCCATCAATTAGTATCATGCAAACTGCATGTTTAAATCATCATATTCTTGCTTAAAGGTGTGAAAATGGATGAACGTACAGACAAAATTGCAAAAAAATGGCATCATGTCAAGTGAAATGATCTTAAATCTAGTTGATATATATAACATTTCCCATTTCCCATCTCAAGTTGTGCACATATTATAAGATTATCCAGCTTATTTCTAAACACTTTTACCTGTTTCAGTTAATGATATCAAGTACAATTAGTTCACTATACTGGCAGATAATTTTCCTGGTTTCAAGCACATTTCCTAAAACAAGTGAAGTGTAATTTTACTTCAATTACCTGAAACAGTTAAAACATGTCTAGAAGTTAAATAATCTTAAATTAAGCTTCCAACAATCTCAACAGGAAAAATATTAGATTTATTGACTAAATTTAAGATAATTTTACTTGACAAGATACCATTTTTTGCAGATTTTATAAGTTTTTAGATGACAGTATGCAATACAGTGTCAGACGCCACATAGGCACATCTGTTAGATTACTTAACACGTCAATGCAGTTTAAAGCAAATGTGTGATGACTGAATCTACATGATTTAAACATGCACCTGGCACATAGCTAATGATGTTAAGTAGTGGGATGTACACTTTTATTACTTGTTAACTCAATGAGCCTCATTGCATTGTGGAAAGTAAGTCTGCTTCATACAGCACTGTCAAGTCAGAAACCATTTCCAGTCAAAACAGCCATTAAGTACAAGTTATTCATTCGTCATTGTGAGCAGGAAAAATCAGTTTTGACTTTGTCCACTGTGTCCACTCTTCACCTTTATTACAGACTCCATTCTTTTCAGGAGACTCACTTTCAGTTTCTCAAAGAAATCTGCAGCCGCACCTCCAAAGTTCATTCTTAGAAGTTGGTTCATCATTTTCTGAACACTTTCAGTGATGTTGAGGTCTGGACTCTGGGGTGGTCAGTCCATTGTTCAGCTTCTTTGTTTGATGTGTGTCTCCTTTTCTCAGTTTGGCTTCTTGACAGCTACACATCCTTTCAGACCCACAGCGCTGAGTTGTCTTCTCACAGTGGAAGGATGGAGTGAAACTCCTGTGGATGTTTTCAGATCTGAAGCAGCTTGATTTTCTCCTCTCTCTCAAAGATGAAAGCTTAAATGCTGTTTATCTGATGGGGACAGTTTTGGTGGTCTACCAGGGATTCCTACGGTAGTCCCATTTTTTCTGTACCTTTTAATAATTTTTTAAACTCAGTCAAAAATGATTGAATTCAGTTTTGGAACCTTCTGTTTTTCATGTATTTCCCTTAGACTTTCTCCATCCTTGTGCAAATGGTTTATGTGATGTCTTATCTATTCAGAAACATCTCCTGAAAAATGAATACCTTATACTTAATGGCTATTTTGACTGACTGCCTTTGCACAGTAATGTAGTTTAAGGTGCATGAGTGATGTTTTAGCCTACATTAGCCTCGTAACTCCAATGTAAAACTAAAGAACTTCGGACACCACTGTATTTGAGGTGAGTGGAAAATTGTGGAAGTTTGATTTTTGGCTGAACTGCTGCTTTAAAAATATTTCTTTTGTACATGATTTTTTGTTATTGCTTGAGTAAATTTACCAAACGTTTGTCTGAACATATTTTACTGTTGACATCCCTCATATTAGATGCCTACATGATGCGTCTGACTGGTTTTGGCTTTGTGATCAGGGCTGCCTCAGCAACCTGTTCTCACAGCAAGTGTTATTCTGCCCCTGTCTGAAGATTTCCCTCATGCGTTTGGCTCTGGTTCAAAGTGCTTGGCTATGTGCCACCCCAAATGGCTCCGTTCGTCACACGGCGCTCAAGAGCGTGGCTTAGAGAAGAAGAAAAGATATGGCAATTCAAGGCTTTGTTTTACAATCACATGATCCATCCTTATAGCCCATGGCCTAGGCTTTTGAATCTTCCCACCTTGAGCACTGACAGTGGTGTATAGGCTACAGCTTGGCAAAAAGCTCTTGGCTTTCTCTGCAGCAGCCAGGCCTCGTGTGAACCTGCTCTGTCTGTGTGTACAGGCAGCAGGTGACACCTATTCATTAACCATTAGCACTCTGCATCCACGCCAGGCCAGCTGGCCACGCTGTCCTTCACCAAATCCACTCCCATTTCTCTAAGGAAAGAGCCCACCGATATGGGACAAAACAAAACAAATGAGTTCTCCACTTCAAAATGAGTAGAATGACTATAACGAGCCCACATGGAGAAAACAGGCCGACCAACTGTGCTTATTCTGTTGAGACCATTGACTTGAAAAGAGTCTGCTGCTCTAGACCCAGTCAGTGTAAACCAGTGTCTGAGGCTGGAGCTATAGAGTGATGAAACAGTGACTTATTCTGAATGTAGTTGATTAGCCAAGGCATGTTTGGTGACTGAAGTTTGCTTCTTTAGTTTAGTACTGGAACCAAAGTAATACCTGACGGAAGCTCATGTACACAAATTAGCATCACGCAAACTGCGTAACTAAATCATCACTTACTTGACTTAAACTGCTTTGGGTTGTGAGGTGCTCTCAAATAGACTTGCTTATATGGACTTTGATGCTGTATGACATACTGTCATCTATAAACATGGACAAATACACCTGTTTTTAGCTATGCAAGGTACATTTGACACTTTGTATTTGACACCTTGTAGCAAAGAAATACAAAAGAAGGAAACTTCACACACCAAACATGACCTGGTTGATTGATGACATTTTTAGAGTTGGGGGCTTGGGGGGGCTTTGTCCTGCTTTTACATTTATAGCATTTGGCAGACGCTCTTATCCAGAGCAACATACAATTTTTTACACAGGTAGGTGAAGGTAGTGTTAGGAGTCTTGCCCAAGGACTCTTATTGTTATAGTGTAGGGTGCTTACCCAGGCAGGGCACTGAACCCCAGTCTACAGCTTAGAAGGCAGAGGTGTTACCCACTACACTACACCACTACTGCTTTAGCATTGCAATGGAGCTTAGAGGTTAACTGTATATTTACATTAGCAGTTCAAGCAATTCATGTTCAAAGCCACTTCATTCGTCACACATGGGCATGCACACTTATGAGCTTCTGACAAGAAATTGTAAAAACTATTTACTATGAGCCCAGATTATAAGTTTACAAGTTTATAAGTTTCTCTTCCATTTTTTGTGCAGTACTACTGGGAATAGGAAAGAAATGCCGGTAGGAAGAAAAAGTTCACCGAGTAGAGGCTGGGAACCTTGGATGTCCATGTCTACAATTGGTCCAAGGAATTTGTTTAAGCAAATCACTTAGATGGTCTCTTCACTGCATCACAGTTAGTTTGTTTCAAGTTGAGAAAAGAATTTTAATGTTTCTTGTTGCTTAATCATAGCTACAAATGTCAGTCATGCAGCGTTCAAAAATTCCAAATCATCACTTTTAATGGAGGTAGGCACACCAGAGCCTAATGTCGACTGTGAGCACTCAATTAGCTCAAAAAGCATGTTCAGTTTCTCAGTGCGTCACAGTGAACCACTCAGCATTTTACCATTATTAGTTTACTAAAATACTCCTGGGAAATTGGGCAAGTTTTCAGATTTATATATATGCTACATCATACTGTCTTCAGATGTATCTCAAGAATAGTTACCATTGCTAGGTTATGAAGGGCCAATTGGGTGATTGGGCTACAGCACCACCCTGAGGCAGACTTGTGCTTCATCTCCAGTTAAGAATAATGTTAAGTTAGTTAGTCTAGATAGTTAAGAATATAATATGGAATAGGCGAATGAGGTACTAGGCTCCAAAGTAACCAGTGATTGAGGAATATGACTGCCAATTTTGTTAACATCTCTGGGTATATATACAGCATTTGGCAGATGCTCTTATCAAAAGGGACCTACAATGCAGCCATTTTACACAGGCAGGCAAAGGCAATGTTAGGAGCCCAAAGACTATTATAGTGCAGTGTGCTTACCTATGCAGGGGATTGAACCTCAGTCTACAGTTTAGAAAGCCGTGGTTTTACCCACTACTCTATACCAACCGCTCCAGGGTACATGATAATGCATGTAGTCTGCATTAAAATGTCTGCAGACTGCATTAAAATGTGAACAAAGTCTTTCAGAGTAGTTTGTCATGAAATGTGGAGTTCTAGAAAAATGTGCAGAGTCAGAACTGTTCAAAGTGGTGGCGATAGCAACCAGACAACTGAAACTCTGAAAGCTACCTCACAAGAATTACACAAAATGAAGAAAAATATGTAGTCTGATGCCTGACACATAGTTACAAATGGTTTTGACCTTAAAACATGTTTTTCTACAAATTATTCAGAGCAGAGAGGCAAATGCAGGATTTTAGGAGGAAAAATAGTTTTCAAAAACACTATTTTACCAACATCAACATGACATATAAAAACCCTGAAGACACATGTAGGTTCACTGGTGGTTTTGGAGTAAATAAAATGATTATATTTGTGTTGTAGACATTTTGACCCCTGGTTCCTATCACAACCACTGTAAAGAGAGTCTGTAAGCTTCTCTCTAATGAACCATTTCACACCAAACCACCCTGAATGGCTCTGTTTGCATCTCAACAATGAAATCTACAGAAAGTGTGCAGAAATGTAAAAAAACTAATGGAATTCCCTTTTAATCTATCACCACAACGTCAACAGTGTGAGTTTAATGGTTACTTACTTGCTAAATACAAAAGAAATAGTCTTGCTTTCAGAGCATCTAAATCCTGTTAAGCTTTCATCAAAGCAAAGAAGTCCTTCAAAGAAAAACGGCCATCTGCATGATTTCACTGTCAATTTAGGACATCAAATGAAATACAGTCCTCTCACCTGCATCCTATCAGATAACTAAATATTATCCATTATATATACAGGAAGTTAAAGAGAACAGAGTTTACTTTATTATTTTAAACTGAATCCACTTTTCCTCCCCCCCGTCCAGCCCTTGGTTGCATTCAGAACGGGGTAAATAAAGCTGATTGATTTTCCAGGTGCTGGAGCTCCACAGAAGGGCAGGTATTTACAGAAGAGGCAGTAAAAGTGTGTCGTGTTTAACTAGCCTGATTTGTGCAGACGGATATGTATGTGTAGGGGCAGATGCTGTGGGGAGGAGGAGTACACAGATAAGAGATTTTCCCTCCTCCTTCCTGTCCCACAGAGTGGGGGGGGTCAGAGTCACTCGCAGTGTAAAGTCCAGCTCAGTGCACGCACTGAGAGAAGGTCATTCACAGGGCCAGTTCATGGACACATATTTAGTTTAATCGTAGGCTTGCAGGGCCCATACCTATGTCCATGTGGCTTTTTGAACCAAAAACAGTCAAAGTTCATTTTTACCTGAAAATGTTCTAACCTCTGTTTGCTCCATAGAATTAAACAGGCTGTTTTTGTTGTTGTGCCTTTAAGACTGATATATGTAACCTGCATCTGTTCTGAGTGATTGTCCTGCATCCTTATTCAAAAAGTAGTCCAGGCTGAAACACTCCTTATAACTTCCGACTGAGGTAAGCTGAATAGGTGGATGTATGTAAATGTGTTTAAATAAGCGGCTTTTACAGCTTAATTTTGAAATATTTATCATGGACTGGGGAGTGAATGGCATTTTTTGAAGCTTTAAGACTGTCAGCATTTTAACTCAAAAGTGAGAAGGAGACCATTTATGATGATACAAGCCCTTTAAGAAGAATGTTTCAATGTGGAATCACAGGTAAACCAGGCTAAAACTTACCATCAGTATATCAGCAGCTCTACAGATTTACAGAACAAGACAGACACCAAGCCACTTTATAGTGTAAAGTTTAACCCCTTAACAAGCCACGGGCCTGCTGATAGGCCCAAAGTATTATTACACACTTCAGTAACCTGAGAATAGTGCCATTAGTTTGCATTGTCCCTAAAGTTACTGAATAATAAGTCTTAATATAAAATAAAATTGTTAAGAGGTCAATAATATGACCTCATTTCCAAAAAAGAAGTAAATAAAACGTGATGGTATGGAGATGATTTTGTGTACATGACATGGGTGACTTGCACATCTGTGAAGGCACCATTAATGCTGAAAGATACATACATGTTTTGGAGCAACATATGCTGCCATCCGGACGACGTCTTTTTCAGGGAAGGCCTTGATTATTTCAGCAAGACAATGTCAAAACACATTCTGCATGTATTACAACAGCATGGCTCCGTAGTAAAAGAGTACGGATGCTAAACTGTCTTGGTCCAGATCTGTCATCCACTGGAAACATTTGGTACATTATGAATTGAAAAATACAACAAAGGAGACCCCGAACTGTTACAGCTGAAATCCTATATCAACAAAGAACAGGAAAACATTTGACTTTCAAAACTCAGTTCCTCAGATACCTAACGCTCACAGAGTGTTGTTAAAATAAGATGTGATGCAACACATTGGTAAATATGCCCCTGTCCCAACTGTTTTGAAACGTGTTGCTGACATTAAATTCAAAATGGGCATATATTTTTCAAAAAACAATAAAATGTCTTTGCTTCAACATTTGATATGTTATCTTTGTAATATTTTTCAATGAAATATAGGGTTTAAACGATGAACATCATTGCATTTGTTTTTATTTACATTTTGCACAGCGTCCCAACTTTTTCGGAAACAGGATTGTAATAATAAGAAGAAAGAAGACATGAAAGGAGAAGAAGAAGAAGAAGAAGAAGAAGAAGAAGAAGAAGAAGAAGAAGAGACATGGAGGAAGAAGAAAGGGATTAAGAAGAAAGAGAAGGAAAAATAAGACGTATTATTGTTGTTGTTGTTGTTGCTATTGTTGTTTTTCTTTTGTTGTTGGTGTTGTTAGCATTTTTAGACTGGATTATATTATAGCAGTTATAGGAATTATGTAAAGAAATTATTAATCACCTACTAATTATTTAATATTAGTTTGCTGTTACCGAATAAATGCTGGTGTATAATGTTACAGTATCTTATTCTCTTCAGTTCTTCTGTGTGGCTGTTAATGCCACAGATGGGCTGAGGGAGAAATCCCTGAACATAATGCCTGTGCACTGTTAATCCAGAGAATATGCTCAACTAGATCTCTCACTAAACCCGGGATTAGCAGAAATCCTCCCTCCGTGCAGGAGCTGTCCCGCGCTGGATTGATTACAGCAGGGGCTGAGTCACTCTCTCCGCTAAAGATAGTAATTAGTGAGACAAATTCCCCACCAATTCACACAGACGCTGGTGGACCATCTAACATACAATCACACGATGCTGTGTGTCAGAAACTAGTCTACACATGGTAGACTGCAGATGTTCCTTACATCTGGGGTAATATTCTTTCTCAAACATGAATTAAAGGGGAATTTCACCAATTTTTCGAAATTTCTGCTTAATTCGGTCGCTGAGGTGTAAAGTCATTCAGGGTGGTTTGGTGTGAAATGGTTCATTGCAGAGACCAGAAATTTCTTTACAGTGGTGATGATGGGAACTAGGGGTCGCCATGACTACAACACAAATGTAGCCATTTTAATTACTATCCAAAACTACTAGTGAATCTATTTTCACTGTTTTGTTCACATCGTCAACAAAACAAACAATAGTGGTAAATCTGCTAAAAATAAGTTTTCTTTGGGGACTATTTTGCCTTACAACACCCTGCATGTATCTCTCTGCCATGGATGGAAAAAAAATAAGTTTTAGGCCAACACCTTAAGTGTACCTACATATGTTTTATATGCAGTGCTGATGATGGTAAACTAGTGATACATCTATAAAAAAATACATTTTTATTGGGGACTATTTTGCCTCACAACGCCCTGCATGTACCCCTCCATCCAGCAAATTTTTAAAAAATATGCTTGAGACCATAATCTTTTCAAAACTATCGAAAAAAATTTTCTCAGGCATCAGACAGCATATTTGTAACCATTTCCTTGATAACTTTATGTAAAGTAGCTTTTAAAGCTTAGGATGTCTGGTTCCTTTCACCATCACTGTGAACAATTCTGAGCCTGTAAGATTTCGTAGAACAGAGCATTTTACACTAAACACTAAACAATGTCTTAGTTCTAATCTTAATGATTGAATTGTGCAAAATTTGGAAAAATCAGTGAAACTCCCTTTTAGGTTCAATCATGGATGTTTGCAGGGGCCCCCTGGTGGACAGGGCTCTGGGCTTCAGCTCCCCAAAGTCAATTGGGTTATACCTATTATTGCATACATTTGACTATAAGAAAGGCTTTATCTTCTGTGTTTGTATCCATCTTCTCTATCAGAAAAAAATATTGTATACTTTTTTTCGTATCAGAACATGTACATATCGTTACATCTCCATACATCCAACTGCAAGAAATGTTATAAGTCCTGTATTTGTATTTGTATTATATATAAATCTCAAAAAGTAACGACCACAGAAGATAAGAAAAAAATGTGCTAACTAAGACTATTTACACTTTGTATTTTAATTTTGTGTGATTTTATGAAAATTATTAATTATCAAATTATTTAGTCATATGCATTCATTACATAGATAGGTAGATAGATATTTGCCTCTCTATCAGAAAAAAATGTATACTTTTTTTGTCGTATTGGACATGTACACATCATTAATCTCCATACATCCAACTGCAAAAAATGTCTCCTTTATTTGTATTTGTAGTAAACATAAAACTGTCACATATGCCATGATTATGAAAATGACAAAGCTTTGGTTTTTTGCTGTAGTTAGTCAAACTGAAGACAAAATGTACTCATTTTACCCACTTTGTCTATGTACCTGCTCATCTTTAGCACTATTCCTCATTTTTTTAAATAATTGTCCATCAAAATGTAACGACTTTTGCCCTGCCTGTAAACCTTCACCTTCAGCTGTTTATGATGTCATCAGCAGGCAGAAAAAAGTAATATTACTGAATGCTATTATGTTTCAACTCCCCCTCCCACCACCCCCATCTATCATAGAGACTCAGCTAGTTCTGAGACCCCGATACTGTGTTTTCACAGGAGGAAATGTTATGATTTCCAACTCACCATAATTTAGACAAAACAGTTCTGCTACATACCAGACAAAAATAAGAAAGTAGCAAGATAGCGTGAGTATGTGTAAATGGCGGGTTATGTCTCTATTTAGCAACATGAATTTACTTTGTTTTGTGTTTTATTGATGAAACATAATGGATTCTGCACCAGCCCCTACTTCTCTCCCTCTCTGATGCATTACTGGTGTCGATAGCTGGGTCATATTAAGAGCCCATCCCTGCGCTGAAGTGCAGAATGCCTGTTTGTGGAATTAGGAGAAATGAGACAGTGATGAATGATCTAATGGCCTTGTTCAGTGGAATCAGTGCTGTTCTGGGATCAGTTCTGTGCTGCAATTGGCTAAGTAGACTGGACAGAGAACACCAGAGGCAGCAGACTCACTAACACACCTTTGATCAGTGACATAAGAATCCATTAAGAAAAAGGCCAGAGCTTTGAAGACCATTCAGGTGGAAGTGGTGGGACATCTGGTGGGGCAGCCTGTGATTTTGTATGATGTGAGAAGAGCAGAGGAGTCATATCTGAGTTATAGCTTGCTACTGTATGTGCTCACATAAATTTACAGATTTTTAAAGAAAAAAAAAACAAAATGAAGTGTCTTAGTAAGGTTTTGGTTCACTAGAAGATGCCAGAACAACTGTACTAGAAGGATGGACCACAGTCTCCTAAAAGATGTTCCCTCGGTGGGTGCATTGATGATGGAGGTGGAGAGCACTTGTGGCATGTGGGTTCAGAATCTCCCATAGGAGTTCAACTGGTGACTAAAATCTGGTAACCGTAGAAATGACTGCAGCGTAACTGTGGAAATAGGTGAAGCGTAATCATATTTGTCTGCTCAGAACTTGTTATTAGCAAAGCCATGGCAATAAGTGTAGCACAACTGTGAAAAAGGGTGTAGCATAACCATGAAAATACGTGTAACCTAACCATGGACGTGGGTGTAGCATAACCAAGGAGATGGGTGCAGCACAACAGTGAAACTGGGTGTATCATAAAAATGGAAATGGGTGTAGCATAATCAAGGAAATGGGTGTACAGCAATCATAGAAATGGGTGTACCATTACCATGGAAATGGGTATACCAAAACCATGGAAGTGGGTGTAGCATAACCAAAGAAATGGGTGTAGCACAAGAGTTGACCTGAGTGTAGCGCAACCATGGAAATGGCTGTACCGTAACCATGAAAGTAGGTGTAGCGTAACTAAAGAAATGGGTATAGCGCCACAGTTGCACTGGGTTTGTGTAACCATGGAAATGGCTGTACATAACCATGGAAGTGGGTGTAGCGTAACCATGGAAATCGGTGTAGTGCAACAGTTGAACTGGGTGTAGTGTAACCATGGAAATAGCTGTACCTATCATGGAATTGGTTGTTCCTAACTATGGAAATGGGTGTACCTAAACCATGAAAGTGGGTGTTGCCTAACCAAAGAAATGCATGTAGCACAACAGTCGAATTGGGTGCAGCGTAAACATAGAAATGGGTGTAGCACAGCCATAATAATGGGTGTAGTGTAATCACGGAAATAAGTGTAGCATAACCAAGGAAATAGGTGTAGAGCAACCATAAAAAGGCTGTACCATAACCAAGGAAATAGGTGTAAAGTAACCATGGAAATCGATGAAGCATGACCATGAAAATGGGTGTAGCATAACCAAGCAAAAGGCTGTACCATAACCATGGAAACAGGTGTAAAGTAACCATGGAAATCAATGAAGCATGACCATGAAAATGGGTGTACCATAACCATGGAAGTGGGTGTAGCATATCCAAAGAAATGGGTGCAGCGCAACAGTTGAATGGGGTGTAGTGTAACCATGGAAATGGGTGTACCGTAACCATGGAAGTGGGTGTAGTGTAATCATGGTACTGGGTGTAGCGTAACCATGGGAATGAGTGTACATTAACCATATTTTTATTGATCAACTCATGTATTTTAGATTACAACCTGCCCTATTTAGCGATTTCCCAACATTCTGACATGGAAAATAAAGGGACCGGGGACAAAGGCTAAATTTTGAAAAATCCAGAGTCCAAACTACCTCTGCGATGATGAGTTTTTGACTCCACCTTTTAGCCTTCATGCTTGTCCGATTGTGGGTCAGTCATGAAAGTAAAAGCCTGTGCAGTAGAGAAATGAATGACTCTTGGCTGAAGAACAGCTATAGGCTCTTTATGTGAAATCCACATTCTTTCACACGTTGCATTACTCAGAGGACAGAAAAACCTGAGTGACGCTACACTCCTCATGCCCATACACACCAGCCTCTCGCACCTAATCAACACCAGCACCACTCAATAGCTCCTAGACATGTAGTCACAAAACATGTCTCAGTGGTATGTGTGTTTTTTTCCAGCATAGTGTGATCAGTATTGATTAAATCTAAGCTTAGACCAGCACTCCTAGATGCACCTGACAAATGTAGTCAATCAGCCAAGTCATGTTTATGTCTGAAGTTTGCTCCTTTAGCTATGACGCTAATATAATCAAGTTATGTTCCACCAATTAGAATAATGTAAAGCGCATGCCTATATAATCAAACACTGGCCTCAAACCATGTTGAGATGGTAATTAATCTCAAATATGTGGTTTCTGACACTGTTTGAGGAAACCTCAGAAAAGATGAAGACCCAAAGATTTTTATTTATTAGAATCATCATGCATGTTGTATTTCAGCTTTTGCAGTAATACTCTTTTCATTGTAAAGTTTTGTTTGGAAACTAAAGTGATTTAACTCAGCAGTTAATTGCCAGGTTTAGTTGGTGCGTTAAAAGCAGGAAAATTAGCAGTGTGTGCTGGACACGTGCCACCCTGGACCGCAGTTCGCTGGCCCTGCTCTAGGTCTTCTGAAAGACCTAGATATGAAACTGTGAATACAAGCTGTAGTCTTAGCAGGTTTCAGTCAGTTGTTAGGAATGGAAAACAGTAGGAGCAGCTCTATTTTAGGATTCTTTGCTGAACGAGTCACTATAAAACTGAAGCAAGGCAAAATATATGTTAATTTCTGTTACAGGCTTTAAATAAAACATGGAATTTCTTTACAAGCTTTAAACATGTTTGTTCCAAAAGTCTGAAAGCACTAGTGAAAATGCTTTTATTTAGCATTCTACTCTAATTAAATACAAAGTTTTATTAGAATTTATATTATTAGCATGATAGTTTAGGTGAAAAGTAGAGTCTTTGAAATAGTTGCATGAATTTCATGAAATTCATGAAATTGAAGTTTCATGAATTTCTTAGTGTGTCTCCCTCTTTTGCTTTGATGAACATGCACTCGAGCTGGCCTAGACTCTCATCACTAACGTTGACAAAAGTCTTATGAGCAGTTCAGATTCACCTGAATCATCTGAACATGTGCATTAAAAAGAAGGGACCAAAACAAGGCTGAATGTTTTATTACAAATTCTATAAGCTCAACCAGTTTACACTGAAGTCCCTGTAGTTAATTAATAATAAGCATTAGTATGTAAAAAGCCAGGGATTTTATGGGGTTAAATTTGAATAGTTACCTAAAAATAGAGAGATTTTTCAATATTTCTTTGTTATTTTTATTGTTATAATTTTTCTTTGTTTTAATTTTTGGAAAATTGTAGATATTTGGACCCCACTGTATAGATATATATAGATATTCTAAATGGTGGGTTATAACTTGATTATGTCAGCATTGTAACCTCAGTGCTAAACTAAAGAACCAAACTTCAGACACTAAATGTGGCTTGGCTGATTGACTACATATGTCAGGTGCATCTAGGAGTGCTGGTCAAGGCTTAGATTTAATCAATACTGATCACACTGTGCTGGAAAGCAAAACACACATACCACTGAGATGTTTTGTGACTACATGTCTAGGACCTTTTATTGGTGGTGGTGTTGATTACAGTGGGGTCCAAAGGTCTATAATTTTCAAAAATCAAATAATGAAAAGTTACAATAAGAAAAAAGACTTGACCAGGATTGTGCAACCAGGGGTATGTAGTCATGCACATACCTATATATTTCTCATTATTGGTTAGGTTTCATTACAGGAAAATGAAGAAAATATACAGATCACAATTCATTAAAACACAGATTTTATGGAAGAACTGTAAATGGTGTATGTGCGGTATTAAGATATTAAGGTCATGGCAAAACCTCATACCTTAAAAAGAATTTTAACTAGTGTCCTGGAATACCTACTAGATGCCCGTGGTTTGTTGTAAGTTTGTGATGATTTGTGCAGTTTGTATGATGCTAATTGGTGGGGTATAAGCTTCCTTATTGACTACATTACTCTTGCAGTTTCAGTGGAAAACTAAAACGGGTAATTCAGACACCAAAATGTCTTGGCTGATCAACAACATTTGCTGTAAGTTGTGAAAATGAGATTTTTCTGCCAAACTGTCATTTTAACTTGTTGCTGTGTTTGTTGCATCCACACGCGACTGACCGTCCTCCTCACCGTTGGCATCCTGCTTTCAACGCGCCGCTTCAGCTTTAATCTTACCGTCTCTCAGTCGAGGACACACACTCACACTCTGACTCTGATGTCTGAGTGCCAGCACACACACAGACAGGTGGGAGTCTGACCCCACCAGCTGCATTCTCACATTCTAACGCTCAATACTCCTTCATCTACTGCTGCATCCGCCCAGCGAAAACATCTCAAAAACAAGCTGCTTTCCTCTCCAAGCTAGAAATTAACAGCATTACCAGCTTTGAACTCCTCTGCTGTAGGCATCATTCACTTGTTATGTTCTAGCAAAGGACATCTCATTTCACAAGATGTTTTCTCCAGGATGAAATCAGTGCTGGGAAATGCAGAAGCCTGAAACCTTCAGAGCTGCTGTGTTGTCTAATTGAAGGACGTCACAATTTTTGTGGACACAAAGCAGGAAAAAGTAAGAGTAAAAAAATGCCATACAAAATGAAAAGCAAAAAGATGAATCTCTAATCCAAAAACGCAGTAATAATTTTTGTGTTCATGTGTTGTTTTCCCATAGAAACGTAAAGAATAAGCTTAACACAGCTTAACAAGCTAAAACAACAACCCAAGAACACCAAATATATCACTGATCATATGTATTCTGCCATTACACATATAACAAAGTTTGGCATGTCAAGGTTGTTTTAGTGCACTATGCCACACTAAGTTCTTTCCTTCCAATGTGATTATATAGGGAGAAAAAGCTTAACGTAAAAAAAAATATAACTTTATATTTAAAACAAAGGTTTATCCTTTTGGCAGTAGAGTGTGTACTCATGACCAGTGAGTGAGGGAAATATGGTGTTGCTAGATCTTTGTTTTTATATATTTAGCCAGCATAAGCTTTTACCTTGTAAATAGAGAGATATATCTCTTCAAATCGAGAGACAAAATTGATATAAATATTACTGATGATTAGATTGCAAGGTTATCCTTTCGGCATGACACTAAGAATGTTCATGATCAGTAATATGTGAGAGAAATTTCGCGTTTTCAGGTCACCGTTTTAGTACCTTTAGCTGCGTTAAGAATTTTTCACAGCATCAACAGTAATACAGTAATAAAGTACCACCTTTCTACTTTCAATTGAGAGTATATTTGTATTTTTAGATCAGTCAACATACATTTAAAAATGTCATATATATATTGAAAAGGTCATTATATATATATACATATATATATATATATATATATATATATATATATATATATATATATAAACAGACATTTTCAATAACGATACTTGCTTAAACGAAATTGTGTCATTTCGAGCTCAAACTTCTTACACTTGATCGAGTAATTTTAAAACAGCATTATGATCAATAATTAGCGTCATGCTAATTGCATGTCTAGATCCTTACACATTTCTGTCCAACTGTGTTAGTTTGCTCAGTAATCACTAACAGGATTTGCTTGTGTTTTCTGACACTTTCAACAACAGACAGAATTCATTCCTCAAGATGGCATTTACTGTTGTTTTTAGCTAGGTGTCCAAGTTACATTAACTCTGTAGCTCCAGCGCAAAACAAAGCAAACCTGAGACACCGATCATATCTATATTTGGGATAAGGTGGGTATTAGTGTGAAATTAGGTTTTTTTTCAGCAAATCAGTCCACAGGGATCTGCTCCACACATTTTCCGGCACTGAGTACAGACAGTTTTCAGTCTATAGTAGGTGAAGCCACACAGTCTTCTGGGAATTTCTGTCTCTAGCCGTGTCCCCAGGGAGTGCAGCAGGATGCATTTCACAAGAGCACCTCATCTCCTTATGGACTGCTTCACACCAAGCATGCATGATGCAATCCTTCTCATAGTTCTGCATTTAGCAACACCTGATGTAATATTACAGCTTCACTTTATTTTAGCTCTCACCTGTATCTTAGCTACACTGATAAATATTGGGATGGGTAATATATCAGATACTTCTAATTTTTCATCAGATTGCTTTTAAACAATTATTAGATTATTCGTCTTATGTCTAGTCATTCTTTTCATCTCAAATGAAAATTTGTTAAACAAGAGTTTGCTTATTTAGAGAAATAAGACTTAAAGGAAGTAGCATTTGCTACCTGTCATTTCGCTCAGTAAGATCACTTTATATAAGTGACAATGTCTAGAAATAGGATTATTAATCCCAGTTACAAATGATATATTGTGTCTGTTTAGATTTATGTCAGAACAATATACTGTACTGTTCAAAAGTTTGGAATCCCATTATTTATAAATACTTTATGTTCTTTTCTATACAGCAGTAACTTATACAAGGTAGATTTAAACTATAGGAATTAGACACTAAAAAGGATTTTAGATGTTTTATTAAATATTGATATTACATTGAAAGGATTTAAGCTACAATCATTTGTAAATTGTATATGTGATTATCTATTTAGCATATTTTTGTCACGCTATCTACCCCAGGATTTGATCACCTCTTTTCATATAAGAAGCATTCGGGATTTTAGATTTTCTTCACTGTCTTGCGCTGGTCTACACAGACACGTTCAAACAGTTTGAGCTGCAGCAGACCAACAAAGGAATAAAAAGTCAGCTATGTGGCACTGTAGTGACGGTTTATATGAGGAACATTAGACAGATTCATGATATTCCATTAATGTTGTATATCAAGAGAGCGTACGACACCCAAACACATCTCCACTACAGGTTTGATACCCCTTAAAAACACAACATATTGATATGCAGAAAGCAGCAGAGGCAGAAAGAAAAGTCCCTGTTAGCATGCTGATGCCATAATTTTTGAAACGATAACAAAAATCACAAATGATGGAGCTAATGTGTAAACAATTACTTAAAATGAGTCATTTAATTACTTTGGATGACCAGCTTTTCTCTGTTGTCTGTAGCCTACATGCTGTTATAATTGTACTATTTTTATTCAGCTTAGTTTTGACCAATTAAAACAGATGTTATCAATAATCAAGGTGTATTTTCTTTATTATCTTATAGTCTATTCAAAAACATAAATAAAATGGCAACAAAGTTTAGATTTCAGCCAGGGGCATTTTGGGGCATCACTAGTTACCAATATTCTATTTACTATATCTGCATATATGTGAGATACTGCCAAGGCACATTCATTGTACTTGCCATCTTACTTGGACTGTAAAACCAATTGTGATTCTAAATGCAAACTACTTTTCGAATATTCCCTCAGCTTTCCGCCCTCATACCCCTGTTAGATATTACTCTAACTGCTTCTAAAGTTAGCCGCTCAGATCCTGATGTGATTACTACTAACACTGCGCTGCGTTTCTCCTTGTTGGCCTTGCCTATCATTAGAGCAGGTGTAATGTGTGCAGTGTGAGGCAGTGATAGTGCTGCTGGCTCCTGTGGGACTGGGCTGAGCCAGGCTGAGTAAAGGAGGCCAGGTGGAGAAAGGCTTCTGGGTATTCCCACAGTGAGCCAGTCCAGCTCCTGCTATCAGGTTACAGAATCCATGGCAACATGTGACACCTCGCCATTTTGTCTGCGCCAGTGGAACTTTTCCAAATCCTCAATGTCTGGCTTGCTTCTTATGGGCCTGATATGGATTGCATGGATTGCTCATTAGAGACGAGATGGTGTTTAATTAAAAAACAATTGTGTGTGCATGTGCATGTGTATGGGTGTGTGTTTAAGTCTGCATATGTGTGTGTGTGTCAGGGTGTGTGTGAGTGTGTGACGGACTAATTAGGACCAGCAATTACCCCAAACTGTGGCTGCGTCCTCCCCTCGGCTGAGGGGACAATAGCTTGTCTGTCAGTGCCAATGTTGCCCATGCATGACAGATGTGTGTGGACACCCTAGACAATGGAGCCAAATGGGTGCCCGATCGCAGAGTGGCGGGGGAGGGGGGGTAAAGGGGGACTAAACAGGGGGGGTTGGGGGTGGCAGCTTGTGTCCGAGACAGCCTGCATGGGGTAAAGAAGAAACTCTGCAGGACCAGCCAGGCCCTGCAGACCCCTACAGACTGGCCTTACCCACAAACATATCTGTTTTGTTGCAATGTCAGGACATGGGGTCATGCATACGTCCCATGTGTACATTTATGTAATATATACCCTGTACACACACACACACACACATATATATATATATATATATATATATATATATATATATATATATATATATATGTAATATTACCGAAACCACTAGCGAGCTGGAATTTATTACAGGAATTTCTAAAACTGTAACTGTATTTGCTGGTGTCACCCGACCATTTTAAACCTTTAATCTGTAGTTTTAGTTAATTTAGTTTTAGTTGGTTTAGTTTTAGGGTTTTTAGTTATTGTTTATTTAGTTTTAGTATTTATTTATTTAGTTTATTGTTGTAATGATTTAATATTTTTGTTTTTCAGTACCATTGTTGTTCTTGTACTCTTTTCTTTTTTGTGTTTTATTTGCTCCTTTTATTATGAACATGCTTAATATTTTTGTTTGATTGTTTTGATTTGTTAATCTTATTTGTCCTAAGTTTTTTATTTGTCTTAGGTACTGTTTAATTAATAATTTTGATCTTATTTTATTTTTACTTTGGCTATGACAAATTTATATGTACTCCTTTCAGTCCCTTGTTTTGTTTTTATAACGCTCGCCTACATTGTAAATGAGGGTCACCCTCAGTGTACTCTGAGTTTAAATTAAGCTTCATTGATTGATTGTATCTCCATTTTGGTCATTTTCACTTGTTTGCATAATTTTTAAACTACAGGTACCTTATACACTATGTTTAAATATCTTGATGGAAATGGACCAAAATTACTTGGAGAAAAAACCTTATTCCATTAACTTCCATTAAATTCCAAAAGTTAATTTTGTTAATAGCGACAATATAAAAGGATGTATAATATAATAACGTTTGATGACATATGTATATGTGTGACCTACACCATATGGCCAAAAGTATGTGGACAACTGACCATCTCTCTTTATTGGGCTCCTTATTGGGCTTCTCATTTCAAAACCATGGTCATTAATATGCATTAATACCCCCCCGCCACAATATGCCCATTCAGTCAAAAAAGCACTTGTGAGGTCAGGCACTGATGTTGGACAAGAAGGCCTGACTCACAAACAATGTTCCAGTTCATCCCAAAGGTGCTCAGTGGGGTGGAAGTCAGGCTCTGTGCAGGCCACTGGAGTTCCTCCGCACCAGACTCATCAAACCACGTCTTTATGGAGCTCTCTTTGTGCACACCTGCCCAGATTTGTCCATCAGACTACCATCTAGTGAAGCGTGATTCAACACTTCATCATTTGACTGCTCCAGAGTCCAGTGGCGGTGTGCTTTACACCACTCCATCTGACGCTTGGCATTGAGCATAGCGTTCTTAGGCTTCTGTGCAGCTGCTGGGCCATGAAAACCCAATTAATGGAGCTCCCGACACACAGTGTTGATGTTGTTTCCAGAGGCGGTTTGGAGCTCTGTAGTGAGTGATGCAACAGACAATAGGTGATTTTTATGCATGAGTTTGCATGGTCTACCGCTTTGTGGCTGATCCGTTGTTGCTTCCGAATGCTTCTATGTCACAATAATACCACTTACGGTTGAGAGGTTCAGATCTAGCAGGGCGGTAATTTCACAAACTGACTTGTTTCAAAGGTGGCATCCTATGACAGTGCCATGTTTAAAGTCACTGAGCTCTTCAGTACGACCCATTCTACTGTCAGTGTTTGTCTATGGCTATGTGCTTGATTTTATAAGCCGTTAGCAATGAGTGCAACTGACACACCTGCACTCAGTAATTAAGAGAGAAGTCCACATATTTTTGGCCACATTGTATATTTTAGTTTTACACTGATAGGAGATTCTTTTTGTTGAGAAAACCTGGAGAAGAATGCCAACTGGACTGCACTAAGGCTACTGTAAAGCATCTATATTTCGACCTATCTATCTTATTTTCTTGAGGCAAAGTCAAATGATGTCATCATACACAAGCTTATAGTTAACCTCATGATTAATGATTAATGCTCATGATGGTCAGTCCACTCAGACACTCCTCAGACATCGACAATCAGAGATAGGTCTTTATAAGTCTGGTTAAATGAATAAAATTTACTAATCATTTATGGAACATTAATAGAAGCTTGCCTGTCACCTCGGTGTCCCAACTGAAACTGCCACCTCCAGCAGAGCAGGCATGCTCCTGTGTGTGTGTTGTGATTGTGTCTGCTGTCAGGATCAGCATGGCTAGCTGGAATGGCAAGTGAGAACATGTCACTGCAGAAGGCAGCTGCCAAAGTCAGGTGCTGTATGACAACCTGTGTGTGTGGTGTGTATGTGTGTGTGTGAACTTCAATCAAAGGAATCCCCTGATGCGAGGAACTCATTTTGTGTTTGTCCCTCTCTCTTTCTCTCTTTATGTCTCTCTCTAGGTCCCTCTCTCTTTTCTGTCTCTCTCTCTCTGTCTCCATTGCTGAAGCTGCCAAACTTGTCAGTGCCAGCAGAGATGCTCTGTCCCATAGGAATCTCTCTCTCTCTCTCTCTTTCTCTCTCTGTCTCTCGCTCTCTGTGAAATCATCACTATGTGAAATGGAATTGCTCTTACTGTGGTTCAGTTCAGTGAAGTATGCACTCTTACTCCACTAGCTTTTAATCAGAAGGAAACAAAGCCTGCAAACCCCACCCCACACACACACACACACACACACACACATTTAGATATGTCACGCCTTTCAATCTGATGTTTGAGTGGAAGCTGCTTTAAAGCAGCACTGTTATGTCTGAAGTCATTTCATATGTAAGCTCAAACAAGCTCTTGGTACAGTTGCACCAAAAGTTGCCCGTAGTTTATTTAATTCCCAGTCAAGACTGGCATTTACATAGATATTAATTTTCCAGGAAAATAAACAGAAAACACACTAAACATAATATCATGTTTTTCCACACCTTCGAAGTTCGGTCTTAGAAGCTGATTGTATTTATTGTGTCTTACCATCCAAGTAATCCCATTCAGTGATATTGAGGTCTGGACTCTGGGGTGGTCATTCCATTGTTAAGCTTCTTTGTTTGATGTGTCTGTCTCCTTTTCTCAGCGAGGCTTCTTGACAGCTACACATCCTTTCAGACCCATAGCGCTGAGTTGTCTTCTCACAGTAGAGGATGGACAGAAACACCTGTTTTTTAGTCAGTTATTTTTCTTAGACTTTCTCCTTCTTTACGCAAGTGGATTATCTTATATCTTATTCTCACAAATATCTCCTGAAAAATAAATACCACTTACAATTTCGTGTATTACTGTTAGGCTTTAGCACCTGTCTGTAAAGCACTTTGAGCATTTTACATTTACATTTACATCATTTAGCAGACGCTCTTATCCAGAGCGACTTACAAAAAGTGCTTTGTCTATCCAGAGAAAGAATCTTTGCTAGCTACCAATAGGTTAGAGAGAAAGCCACCTGAATGAAAAGAGCTATTTAATTAAGAATTATTATTATTATTATTATTATTATTATTATTTATTATTATTATCATTTAAGAGACGTTTTGACTGGAAATTAAATAAATGCAGGCTGGTCTCTGACTTTTGCACAGTACTGTTTGTTGAAATCTCATAGTTTTTTGTTCTCAAGAGACTACAAAGAACCCTTTCAATGAATTTGAGGAATGTCTCTAATAACCTACACTCATTTGCATTATGTATATTATATATTTACAAATTAAATTGTAATTCAACTATTTTCTCCAACGAAAATGTTCATTGCAGTGACACTGACACTAAACAACACCACTCAAAATAGTTTACAGTTGTCATCATATGTATAAACATGTATTTGTTTGTAAAATTAACCTCTTGGACCTATTTGTTTGTTTGCAGTTGGTTTTAGTTTGGTCACTCAAATAAGCTTCTCATTCCTGACTTGATGTACACAACCATTCTAAAGTTTGGAATTAGTTGCCTTATTGACAATTTTTGTCATGTTATGTACAATAATGACCGATATAACCTGGATTTAAATATATAAATACAAACTTTTCTCCTAAAGATACTGTTGGATGTTTTATTCAATGTTTCAAGAATTATGTGAACAAAAAGTAATTAAATGATAAATAATATACTGTAATCATTTATTTACAGTCATTTGTTGAGTTACCTGCCCTGAAAATTAATTGCAGCTTTTTAAACATGGATAATAATGTCATTATAACTTTATTCTTGATGTTCTACAGCTTTCACAGTGATTAGATCAGTTAAAATCTTCTATAGCTCTGTTTATTATTCTGGACGCATCTAATATTTCTACAGCTTCCTATTGTCCTGCAAATGACCTATGAAGGTGTACGGGACAAGCATATTAGGGTAAATTTATACTTGTCTGTAGCCAAATGGGTTTAATTCCACTGATAACATTGATTCCAAACTTTTGATCGGTACTGTGTGATTGTAGAAGAATCCTTTAACTGACATGGAGCCTTTACATTATAGAGAGGTTCTTTACATTTCCAAAAGGTTTCTCATATTCATACACCTCATTTACAACAATAGATCCATACTCTGACAGGTTCTTTGTGGAGCTGAATGCGAATCTTCTATGGTATCACTCAAAAGAACACTTTTCAGCACCTTTATTTGTAGAGTCTAAAATCTAAGACTCCAGTCCTGGTGTTTCAGTTTAAGGAGGCTGAGAACTATCACTGCTCCGCCATCTTTGAGGATCTTTCTCCATGGCAGTGGGAATCGATACATATCCACACTCTCAGTTGTACCTATCTGCCTCTACCGAATCAATAACCAACAATCAGGCAGCGGCCACTACATCCTGGTAGCTGGGCTTTTAGAGTACATTATATGGTGCTATCAGAGATGCCCAAAGAGAAGTAATGTGGTCACTTGAGGCTTTTTCATACCAGCCTGAAACGTCTCTATCAGAGCCACGTGCACTCCTCCTGTCGAGCTTTCACCATCAAAGCCACCCACACGCCGCTGATCTCCGTACAGGCTTGTTTCTGGCCCAGTGAGATTACCGTGTGATGGAGCTACTGGTCAGAGTGGGTTTTATACTCCACCGCTGCAATGGTCATTACTGCTAAAATGTGTGCCATCCATCATCCTGGCTTTCAGCGGCATTTTTCCCAAGTCTCCTCACTGAAAGGAGGTGGAGAGGTTGTGGTAGAGTCGATCGAGATCCACAGGAGGTGCTGCTCTGTTCATTGTGCGCGTGGAATGTGATACGGCGATAAAACGAAAAAGGCCCACAAATACACCCTTGAGGCACTCATCGTGCTCTTTCATACACAACCATGTCAGGAATCCAAGGAGACTCTTAAATAGTTCACTTCCCTCTCAGAGCCATCCAATTAAAGAAATGCCCACATGCTGTGGACAGATTTCTTCCATCTCTAATAATTTTCTTCTAAGAGAGGCATGAGACAGATATCCTCATGTGGATTGTTCTGCTTTGGTGAGGAGTTCAGATGCCCTCCTGCTGTCAGCCAGGTCCTCCACTAAAGGGCTTAGAGTGGCTTCACATGGACCGAGATTCAGTGCATCCTCCAGTGGACCTCACTTCCTTACCTACCATTAACCCTGAGCAGCTCTCTACTTTAAAGGAGCCTTTCTCTTTTTCATTTTTGGTCATTCTGATTCCACTGCAGTTCTTATACACACATATGTCAAGGTTAGGACCAAATGCATTATTTTTAATAATTTAATAATAGTTTTATTGCTATCTCACACTTATCATTTCAATCTTTAAATGCAAAAAGAGATGGTTGCATTACTGAATCTGCAAATCTGAATTACATCTTTTCAATTGAAGTTTAATCATTAAATTGATATGTCTGTCACATGTTTATGTCCTAATTGCAACACTGACCACATGACTTAAAATCAAGATTTTTCATAGCCTTTTGATGGAAACATATTATAGAAAAAAAAAACATGGACACAAGCGTGACAAACCTAGTCTGGGCAGCCTGTAATCCACTGAAACACAAAGTACATATCATCTTTTCATAGTCAGTATTTTCCATCACAGCATTTATAACAAACGTATTTTAAATTTGTCTTTTGAAACAATTCCATGTTCATGTTAAATTCATATACATTAGAAATTGTTGGCCAAAAGTAATGTAACAGTGTGTGTTAGAATATTTATACCCAAAACAGTGAAAAGTCACTACTGCAACAGCTCAGAGTGTTCAGTTCAGTTCACATTACATTTGTTGTAATGTCACCTTCACTTCAAATTAAAAATGTAAACAATATAGGCTAATACATTAATTTGATACTTAAAATTAATTTTCAAGAAACATCTTCTTGGTTCAAAGCTGGGTTGTAGCAGTGTGGTGTATTAGTGAGGGTCTAAGGCAATGGCTGAAGAGGAGTGGGGGTCTGCTTGGTCCCCCAGTTCTGCTTTCTCTCTCTGAATGGCTTACGCTAATCCCGTTAGCTCTCAAGCACCCTGACGCTGATGTGGCATGCTAACTTACCAGCTGCTCTGTATGTCTATATGTCCAGACACTGTACAGATACTCTGTGTGCGTGTTTGTGTCTGTGTGTGTGTGTGTGTGGGTATGGCATGTGGTGTGTGACCTCATACATACTAATACTGAGCAATATGGTCAGTAAATGCAATGACTCAGAGCATTACTAATCCAGTCTTCTAAACAAAGGGACATTTCAGAGTCCATCTTACAGCCCTGGACATACGCTGTAAAACCTAACTGCACTTCTGAATGAAAGAATTAAGTTAATACATCTTAAACATGACAGTAGCTGATAAGTTCAAACTAGCTCTGAAATTAACTGTTGAAATAAGTAGAAGGGGAGATTTTGTGAATGAACTTACAGCTATAAAGGCTTGAGTAGTTAAATCAGTTGAAGTTAGCTATTGCTTTTGCTTTTAAACACTTAATTGGGTTTATATAGTTATTCCAGGTGGTTGCTAGCATGTTGCTAGGTTGCTGCTATGGTATTCCAGGTAGTTGCTATGGTGTTGCTAAGCAGTTGCTGTGGTATTCCAGTTAGCTGTGTTGCCTGGTGGCTGTAAGGTAGTTGCTAAATCACTTCTATGGGATTGACAGTTAGTTGCTAAGGTGTTGCTTAGTGGTTGCTGAGGTATGCAAGGTGGTTGCTAGAGTGATACAATGTGGCTCCTATAGTGTTTCAGGCGTCTGCTGCAATGCTGTTAGGTGGTAGCTCTGTTATCCCATGTGGTTGCTAAAGTTTTGCTAGGTTGTTGCTATCTAAGGTGGTTGCTATGGAATTGGAGGCGGCTGCTAAGGTGTTGCTAGGTGGTTGCTATGGTATCTCATGGTTATTTTAAGTGAAATACCACAAAGCAAACATAACCATGCCATAAACATGTCATGGCAGTTTTTATATGCAGTCAATGTTTGACAAATCTTTAAGTAAATATTTACAAATTTGGTTCATGAATATAATAATCTTTGATGTCATGACAGGTTATGTCACATGCTAATTTTGGCTATGTATACTCTAGCTGCACTTCATTATATCAACGTTGTGGCATCTGTTATGACAATTTCCAATAATGTTAACAAGATACTGTTATATTATTGGACACAATCTATCATGACAACTCATGACAGCCTATGACATCTGCCATGATATGTTCATATCATGGTTATATCAGTGTTATGTAGCAAGGTTCAAGGTTGAAGTGTAACTGTTTGAATTTAGATGAAAGAACAATATTTTACAGCAATTAAAACCTCAAATCAATGTCTGTCTTGTTCCACCTTTCACAGTGAATGTTAGGCAGCCAAGAAACTAATTACAGTTCATAACAGAATCGTGAGACTGTGGTCTTCTCCTATTGGCCAACGCCTCATTCTTTAGTCATACTAAACCAGCAATACAATACCCCACAACCTAGATGACACCCTGCATCCGCCCATCATCTATAGTGCAGCTGTACAGTCATGATTAGATGACTGTGTCTTGGTTTGTGGATGTGAGCTGTCTTTGCTGCCTCTTGCTGATGCTATAGCGGCATCTGTGGAATGCTGCCACATGTCTTTCTGGTGTTTTAATGAAAGAGTGATAGTGTGGGGCTCGTGACCCCAATTTAATCCGGATGTCTGCGCTTCGCTGTGATGGAGGGATGAGCCCTTCTTTCTCTTCCTTTTATCTCTCCGCTGTAAGACTGGAGAAGTCTGGAGCCAAGTGTTTATTTTGGACCAGAAATGATTAATAATTAATAGGATGTGCATTATGCCTCTTAACACAGTTCAAAGGCTGTTTGAAATGGCAGGGCTTTGTCTGTGCGTGTGTGTGAGAGAGTGGTGGGCTGTAAGGTGTAAAGGACCCTCCGCCCCTTTAGTGTTAGCATCTTTACCCTGAATGGAATTTGTTCTCCTGTGTGTGTCTCCACACACGGCTGGCTAAAGAAGATTAAAGTGGGACACTGGCTGCATCTCTCTTTTCCTCCAGCCCACCATCTACAGCCTCTGAGCTTTGATGTGTTAAATGGGGCGTCTTCAATCTCTGTGTGTGTGTCTGCTTGTTTTAGTACATTTTCAGACAGAAATGTCCTGGGTTTGTAGTAAAACCATAGGAAACCAGTTCTAACCTGATAGACCAACAAAATGCTTCTGATTTTGTAAAGTGCTTTTGACAAAACCTTCTGAAGGTTTGGCTCCTCAGGTATATATATATATGTTTTTTCTTTCTCCTTTAAAGGTTTTGTTCAAACAGCAATGATGTGTGTGTATTTTTAACAACCTTTAATACTATATATATATATATATATATATATATATATATATATATATATATATATACACATATATATAGAGCTAATATGCTAATGATACTACTATTTGTATTACATGTGACATAATTTTTTTATATATATACATACACACATATAGCACTGTTGTAGGAACAAAACCAACATACTTTATGTTTAATGTAAGTCTAAGGAGTTTTTTCTGTGTAATTTTTGGCCATTTCTTTTGGTACTTTCATCATGTTATTTATACACAATGTAAAGAGCAACAGTCATTTTCAAATTATGCCAAAAACTGAAAAACTACAAAAATCAAACTTTTATAGATATATATACGTATGCATGCATGTATACATAAATAGACACACACACACACACACACACACACACACATATATATATATATATATATATATATATATATATATATATGGATATGGGGGCATATGGATGACCCCATGTCCTGACACTGTATAAAAACTAGGATGTATGTTTGTGTGTGTAGAGTGGGGAATAAGCAGAGAGGGTGCTGATACGTGTTAAGAGCCAAAACATGAAACAAATGATTAATGGAATAGCAATGAAGTGTATAGCGCTCCAAAGGCTGATAACAGCCCACCTCCAGCATTATAGTAAACTCTGAATGCACGAAAGAAATGATCAACCCCAATAGCAGACAGAATTAGCCCTGAATTTGTCTCTCCATCTGCATCAATCAAAGCTTTGCAGCTTCATTTGCTCAATTAATTATCTCTCTTTCTCTCTCTCTCTCTCTCTCTCTCTTTCTGTAGGCTCAGAACCTAGAGAGTCTTTCTTTTGTGTTCACTCACATTGTGTTGTAATTTCCAAAGAAGCCTTGCAGTTCTCAAAGCACCTTCTAATGGCGGCACAAAGCAACAGGCGTCTTGGCAGGCCATAAAATTCATGTTCTAGTTGCTTTTAAACAAACAAAAACATCTGCCTACATATGTTTTCAGTAGCCATGTAATTTGGGTGGTTACTAATCACCATTCAGGTTTGCAGTGGCAGATTCTGTGTGTGGCGTTTAAATGTGTACATCCACGCCTGATTGTCATTGAAATGAGCGCTATTTACTCTGCTTTCTGAGCATGGACAAACAAAAGAGAACAAAAAGGCAGACATCACAGGGGCCCTGCCTGCGCATCTCTACACACAGCCTCGTTCCTCATCTCCTCCATCTGCTTTCTGCTCTTTCTGAGCCTATGAAAAGCCTCTATTATAGCTCACACTGCGCTTGGTACAGAATGGGACTCACCCTAGCTGGTTTACAGGGAGGCCCCTGAAACATTAGGCCCACAGGGCCCAACGAGAACCTGACCGTTGCAGTTTAACCCCTTAAACTTTGTTTATTTGTCAACTCTTAGATGTCTTGGGTTATTTCTGTTAACACAATTTCAATGCAATTATATAAAGCTAAAATAAATAATATAGTTAGTTGCATAATTGATTTCAAGACTGTAGACACAACTCCTCATCTTATAATTACAACTGTTTGGATAGATTTTTCTACAATAAGCACTTTGAGCATAATTTTTCTGCTTGTTTTAATGAACTATGAGTGGGAATATGCTCATGATAGCCTCTTTCTACAGCCCCTTACTAGCCATTGCACTGGCCTAATGGAAATCAGATATTTATAATAGCTCAGATATTTTTAATTAATATAATCTAATGAATTATTTTTAACTTTGTTAACAAACAAACTAGGACACTGTTGGCTCTGTGTGAAATGTTCACTGTGTTGAGCTGCTAGCGAGCAATAAGGTGTGGAAGAGGAGGGCTGAGAACTGTTTTTGCACGTGGTTGCTAATGTATTGCTAGAACGGTGCCACAGTACCCCAAGTGGTTGCTAAGGTGTTGCTAGGCCCCTGCTATGTTGTCTTATGTGGTTGCTGAGGTGTTGGTAGGTCATTGCTATGTTATCCCAGTTGGTTGCTAAGATGTTTCTAGGCTATTGCGATGTTATTCATAATTAAATTTACATTTGTAAACATTTTGCCATTTATTTTCCAACTATTTAAACATGATGTATTTAATCATGTTTAAACAAACACTGTATAATCTGGGCGATCAGTCCCAAAAGCACAAGTGCACTATTCCTAATAGTATCTATAATCCTGCAAAGTTTTGCGATTCTAGTTGACGTGTGAAAACAGTACGAGAAAAATACAGATTAATCAAACAAAGAACAGTAAGTTAGTTTTGTCAAGCCAACTTAATCAATATGTTAATTAGATTTTCAACTATTTTATCAAAGCTCAGAAAGAGTAGATACAACATAAACCTTTTTAACCCACCCACCCAAGCAGCACTTAAACAATAAGATCAAAAACAAAAAACACGGTGCTGAATCCGAGCCTTTAACGAGGTTTAAAGCGTATTGTCTGCTGAGCCATAAAGAAGACATAGTGGCTATGGTGGGGTGAAAAGGCTGGGGAGAGTAAGGGCTGGGGTCTTTATTAACCCTAGAGTGACTAGCTAATGTGATTGAAGTGGAACCACCTGGCAGGGGAGTGTGTGTGTTGGGGGGGTGTGTACAGTCAGCTGCCGCTGAAGCCGCCGCCAAATGGGGAAGCACCAGGTGCCGGGCTCCAGCCCTTCTAATTGTTGCCATGTAATAGCACGCCTGACCGCACTGCGAGGCTTGGGGCTAGGATTAGGAAAAAAAGAGGAAAAAAAAGCTGTTGCTGACATAGAAGTCCATTTTCTTTTCTTTACAGTTCAGTCCCAATTCCCCCCACCCATTATATCCCCCGCACACACCACTATACCCCGTCACATCTTCCAAAGCACAGAAAGAGGCCAGAAAATGGACAAACGTGCGTTGTACAGCTAAAAAAGTAACATCAAAACTTGATGGCTGAATGCTGTCTGTATGTTTGTCATTCAGTACAAGAGACCACACATCTATTAGAGATTACTTAACAGCTCCACACAGTTTGAGGCAAGAAATGATTTATATATGCAATTTGCACAATGCTAATTACATTAGCCTTGTAGCTCCAGAGGAAAACTAAAGCTGTCTCAAACATGTATAATGGAAACATATCGCTGCGGTCGGAAAAAAACTTGTATCTCCAAAATGGTTACTTTACAAGAGAAGGAAAAAGCCTACTTTACTTTTAATATATGTCAATGGAACCAGACTTTTTACCAAGTCATTTTAGGCCATTTCTTTTGGTCCATTCATCATGAAATTTACACACAATGTAAAGGGCAACAGGTATTTTTAAATTATGTCAAAGACTGAAAAACAACGAAAATGGAGATACAAGGTTTTGTTCCAACATCAGCGATATATAAGAGAAAACATTAGGCCATGACTGCAGGCGATTACTATTGTTTTTAGGTATGCAAATATTTTTATCTATGACTTGTTTGCTACAAGAGCTCCAGTGCAAAAGTAACTTCAGACATTAAGCATGTCTTGGCCGATCAACTACAGGAGGTTGGGCTATTATCGAGTTCCTTTATTCCTTTAAAAAAATAAATCAGGTACTAATTTTAAAGCATTTTGTTCATTAATTACTGTAAATTGTATAGAAACTGCTATGCATAATTTGGCAATTGATATGAAACTACTATGGAAGTGACTGTAAGCAGTTCTGCAGTCCATTCCTCAGTCATTGAAATACAAATGGCATGCTTGCTGGTTGGCTGTTATTTGGCTGGTAATCAGTTGTGGAAATCCTAATGAGCATTTCTGGCCATTAACACAATTTCCCAAAAATTTCATCCTGTCATGGCAATTCTGTGCTGATTGATGATAATGCTGGCAGGCAGGAGAGAGGGAGGGAGAGAGAGAGAGAGAGGAAAGGCAAGTGTTAGTATTAGAGTAGATGAGGGCAGTACAGAGGGAGCTGTTTTCAGCACCACTGCTCTAACACTGCTTACACTCTACCGTCCCCCAACACACACACACACACACACACACACACACACACGCACATACACACACCACAACCTGTGTGTGCACGTCTGAGTCAGCAACTGATGCCCACGATGGGCTGTCTGGATGTGTATGCAGTGCAGATAAAAGTAATATATAAATGCAATATGTGTCACATTTTGTTTGCTGGTATGTGATTGTGTAGATACACACCAGAACAAGTGCCTTGTATGTAAGAATGGATTTGACCTATTAGGCGCCGTCCACAAGTGCAAATGCAAAGCAACTGTTGCTAGGTCGACAAGCTTTACAGAATGTTTGCAAAAAAAAAAAATAACATTTAATCTAATGAATCAGGCTGCACTATGCTAGACTGGAAACAACACTGGATTTGCTGGAATGTCATTGGCTGTGTTTACATGCAAAGATTTTTGCCAATCCAATTAAATACATTCCGATTGTAGATTAAGACTGAGGTGTTTGTATCACACTCTACTCAACAATCTAATGGAAAATCTCCGTTACATGCACACTACAAGTAATCCCATCCAAAATTACGCGCATGCGTAGAGTAACACTTAGTGTAGACATTGCCAAGACTACGAGCATCACGTGAGTCCAGTCAGCGTGAGATGAGCAGCAGTAAGCAGTGCTTGTGTTTTAAATCACTTTAAAGTGATGTCAGACTCAGGAAAACGTACTTCACATGTGCTTATTAAAGAGGGACGAGAGGAAGACATCATTCTGAGACACATCACTCTGCAGACCAGTTTCTGCTCCCGCCATGTTGAACGTTATAAACTTTTGCTATGATGCGACGCACATGTGCAGAACAAACTTAAACTTTCCGATTGGGAATGTAATCAGACACAGGTGTTTACATGGTTATTATTCTTCTATTTAACGGATTATTTACAGGATTATCCACCTTATTCCATTGGATAGAAACTGTATTCCGAATGGCCTAAATCAGACTAGTCTAGATTGATTGAGGTTTTATACATGGACGTATTCTATTCCGTTTGAGCTATTAGTCGCATTGTTAATGGATTATCAGGCAGCATATAAACGTGGCTACTGTTTACACAGCTCAGTTACACGACAGAAGCTACATCCAATCCATTCTTGCTACTCAATTTATTTATTCTGCTAAAAGTTATTTTATTTACAATAGTAACTCACACAATGTGGATTAATGGCAATACTGTTTTGTCAGGTTCTCTGCCTTGAGATTAGTCTCGTGCCAGAATAATCTCGTAATGAGAACATCAGGGGACAATCATTAGACATTTTGGGCTCAATGAAGGGAAGTAGGCTTATTAGGGTGGGAACAAACTGAGTCTGAAATTTCTAAACCAATCCAACCCAAAGAGCTCACAGCAGAGAGTGAGGATACGCTTACCAACGTTGGTAGACAGAAAGCAAGCTTGTTGTTAGTTCGTGGATGTAGCGAAAGTTAGTAAATCTGAAAAGTCACCCAGAAAATTGCAAATAAGCATGATGTGTACTGCATGTGCGGTGAAAATAAACATTACCTCTTGCAAGGAAAAACAGCTCTATTAGATAATGACAGCATTTCACTAGTTAGCTTGTTTTGCTTGTGTTATTGATTACATTAAGAATGCACGGATTAGAAGATTTAGAGGCGTGTTTTATAGGGGGTCTACTAGTTGAGTTCAAAAAGCTGTACCCAGACATGTGTTCTTGGTATGAATCATCTGGTCCCACAAGACTGTTTTAAGATTTGCCCTTCACTTTTGAAATCTGATTAATTCTGGATATTATTTTTTCTTTCTTGGTCATAGCATCTTCTACAGCTTCATTCATCATTCTGGACACATCTAACATTTCATTTTTACTGAGAATTTAAAACCTGTGAAGTTTCTAACATTTTAGAATCATTTTATACATTCTCACTGTGACCAAATTGGTTTTCCATAACTCAAAACACTGATTTCAAACTTTTAAACAATAGTGTATACAAAATAAATATAACTGGAAAGCAATAACACTCCATATTAGATATTTTAACAAAAATGGGTGCTCTATATTTTCTCATTAGCTTCAATAAGACTTTTGTCAACATTCTGTAAAGCTTGTCCAACCTAGCAACCGTTGCTATGAAAGCAGTGATGGTCAGTTCTGATTCTGACTATTTGGTGCTGTTTCTATGGTTAAGTGTTTCTGGATAAATGTGTGCTCGGTGGGTTGTGCTTGCTTTCTGCTTGTCTCATGGAGTGAGTGTCTTGCAAGGGCATTAGAGGACCATCTGTAGCTCTACGTTTGTGTGTGTGTGTATGTGTGATGGCCAGGGCAGTGCTGTAATGTTCCAGGAGGCGGTCTGGAGCACTTTAGTCCTCAGGAGAGCACCGGTCAGTGTTTCATGCGCGAACACTCCCCCTCTACAGCCTTCACACTCTGTGCCAGCTCACACAGGCTTACACTGGTTAAGTGGAGCTCACCCACCAAAACCTACAGAGACACGAGTCATTATCCCCCCTGCTACTGCTGCAGTTAATACAGCGCCTTTAACCCCTTACACTGCAGCTCTATCTTTCACTTATTCATACACTTATTATCAGAAAGAAAGAAAGAAAGAAAGAAAGAAAGAAAAAAAGAAAACCAATATCAACAGCAAAACTGGAGTATTATATCATAGTAACAAATGTTTATCATTTTAATACATTGTTTACGTTACAAAGATAGATAGATAGATAGATAGATAGATAGATAGATAGATAGATAGATAGACAGACATACGGACTGATAAATAGATAGATATATAGACAGACAGACAGATAGATAGACAGACAAACCAACAGACAGACAGATAGATAGATAGATAGATAGATAGATAGATAGATAGACAGACCTACGGACTGATAAATAGATAGATATATAGACAGACAGACAGATAGATAGACAGACAAACCGACAGACAGACAGACAGATAGATAGATAGATAGATAGATAGATAGATAGATAGATAGATAATATTATATAAAGATAAATGTGCTGGCATGAAAGGCTCAACCTTCACTATCTCTGAACAGTGATGAACATTGCCTTAGCTCTGTGTTAAACTGCGCCGCAGCGAGAGACGGTGCTCAGAATGGAAGTTGAAAGGGGGTGTGTTTTATCAGTGTGAGTGATGCTAATCAGAATACAGAGTGAAGCAGGGCTTTGATGGAGGGGTGGGGGGAGGGGGACCGGGGGTCCATCTGTGGCTGAGCAGCGACGAGCGGCCAAACTAGAGAGGCCCATATGGTCCACACACTCTACCAGCTCTATCAGTGCTGTTTGTTGTTGTTATTTATTTACGAAAGTGACAAGACGAGCAGAGCCAGGAGAAATGGACCCACATTCTGGCACTGGTTCACGTTACTGTCCGACAACCAGGTTCTTCTCACCACCAGCTCCGTGTGTGCGTGTGCATGTGTGTGTCTATACCATCTGTGGGACAGAGACAGCAGCCTTGCTGGTGCTCATCTGTTGCCTCACTGTGACCCCGCAGGCATTGGGGCCGCGCCGGGGCCAGGCGGGGCTCCCCAGGGTCTCTGCTGACATCACCGGGCGACACTCACATACACAACACTGTCAGATGGGCTGACGTCATGGCTGCTCTTATAGAAACAAAGCTGACACATTCGCCTCTTTGTCCGTTTCCATGCAAAACACCTTATGAATTTAGCATTTTGTTATTATATTTTTATATTGTATAATTATATTAAAGGAATACTTCAGCATTTTCCAACCTGATGTCTGTCTGTGCATCTGTGCAAGAGGTCTGCAAGGGCATGGAACTCAACCAGACCAAAACGTAGGACGGTGAGACCCAGCATGACCAGGCCTGATCTATACTGCTAAATTTGAAGCCCAAACCTGCTCACATGTAGTACAGACACAGACGCAGTTTCACAGAGCTTTGCTTTGCTACCAAACATCATTCTGGGATAAAGCAATAATTTACACATCTGTAATATACTAACAGTGTTTATAATATCAGTATTTATGTGGAGAATAAAAGAAAAACTTCCACCCTCCTCAGATCAACTGTTAGGCCTGCTGTGCTAAAGTTGCTGAACACTTTGGGCAAACTTGACAAGCTAAAGGAAATATCTGCTGTGGTCTTTCTGCCAACCCAACACATCCCCGCTAGAAAAACTAGAGACCAGCAGACGGTCACCAGCAAAACGAGACCATGGTGTGTTTTGTAGGCTGGTATGCTGGTCCACGAGCATGACCATGTTTCAGCAGGGGTCCCTCTCATAGTCCATGGCATGAGTGTGACTGGTGTACTGTTGAACTTCATCCTCGCTAACTATTGAGTTAGCCCAAACACAGCTATAGACAATAAGGTCATGCAAGAGAGAAAGAGAGAGAGAGAGAGAAACTGTATGAAAGCTGCCATCCAAAGATGCTCACAAGTTGATTCATGCAAGTCTAAATTGAGTCTTTAGTCCTTAGTGGAGAATTTTAGTTCAGTCTTATTAGCTGCAGGCATTGCGCTGTATAAAAGTAAACTCCCATTAAACACCTTTAAATAATGAGCCTTTTCTTACAGAAAAAAGTTTCAGTACAACATGCAGTAAATGAGGTGTTTGAAGCCCCTGTCTACTCATTTTCACGATTTTCTTCTAACTGTTGTCTATAGTTTGTGTGATGTTTTTACTACAAACTGGCAGAGAAAGAATGATTTCAGTCTTTCTGTTGCTCTTCAGAAATTTTTGAAGTGACGTCAGATCTGCCAAAGTAACAAATCAGAGTTAGCAGTATGTACACATCAGCTACTCACATGTCCATACTGGTTAACCAGTTAAACCAGCATCAGACCAACATTAGACCAACATAAATCAGCTTAGACCAGTATGGAAAGCATGCTGGTATGTGCTGTTTTTTTTTTTTTCAGCAGGGAAATCAAGCATGTAGGGCTGAACTTGTCGGTGTCCCTCACCACTGCCACCACCACCAGGTTGTTTACATTGCAAGGGAAACACCACTGTCATTCATTTTTTTTAATCATTTATCTACTATTAAACTGTATTGATTAATATATATTTCCTTAACATAACATTGGTAAATGCTTTTTACATGGAGCATGTTTACTACTAAAACAATATATTAATTATTTTTTAAAGGAAAGAGGCTAAACAACTTGAAAGGTTGGTTACCAACAATCTATAGAGCTCGTATGCTAGCTAGCTAGCACAATAGCTAATCCAGCTGAGATTCTAGTGTTTTTATACTTGCTATCCATACTTGCTGTCCAGATTACATATTAGCCAACTGTTAAACCCCTTAAAATCCCAGTCTTATTACTTATTAAGACTTATTATTCAGTAACTACAGAGACTGCAATGCAAACTGGTTGAGCTATTCTTAGGTTATAGAATTGTGTAATAAAACTTGGGGCCTGTGGGTGGACCCTTGCCAATTTAGGTCTTAAAACTCTTTAAAATAGCATTTCCTGTATGTAATGCTTCAGTTTTGTTCATCAGACTGTTTTTCAGGTTTTTTTGTAATGAAAAGGTTAGTTATTTGAAGCCGTACTAACCCAGTGCAATGACACAGATAAGGTTGGAAACAAAAGCTTTTATGGAAGTTTCACTAGTCGCATGTCTCAAGTCATTTCATTGTGAATCCAAGCTGAGTCGCGAGTCAGTCAACTTGAAAGGTGGGTCCCCATCACTGCCGCCATCAAACAATCTAACAAGAAACGTCTTGCAGACATTTTGGCCATTTATGACATTTTCCTCACTCTGCTGAACTTTCAAAACACTGGCAGCTGGCAGTTACTGACTCCTGGAGGTGGCATGGCATCACGGCATCTCTCGTCTAAAAGTGAGCCTCTATGTTTTCCCTCTTCTCCTTGTTGACTGTTCACGCCATCATGTGTCTCTCGCCTCATGCATGGTCTCAAATGAAGCTTAGGAAGCGATCGTCGCTTAGTCATAGTTCCAGGAAGCGGAATGAGCCCTTACTGTAAGAGAATGCCCCATAGGCTCAATTAGCCCGTCACCACAGGACCTCTCCCTGTGTTAATTGGATGAGTGCTGAGCCTGTTGCTGCGCTCTGTAGCAGCACTGTGCAGGGAGACAGGGGATAACCACTCTGATGTTTTCTCCTAAACAGCAGCGGATGATTCCTTTCTGCTTTCTCTGAACTCATTTAGTACACTGTTGGTGGGTTTCCTGGATATGGATTAGGCCTTGTCTTGGAATGAAAAGAAAGCCATTTTTAGTGCAGATTTAGGCTTAATCTATTCTGGAAAACTAAAGTAAAGGTATCCAGACATCAGAATTTTTCAACATTCTAAAATTACAGTAGTACTATAACAAAAGGGGGCTGTTCCCACCATTGATGCTTCTACTCTTCCACGAAGGCTTTATACTAGATGTTCAACGTTCTTCACTCCAACTCATCCTAAAGGTGCTCAGTGGAGCTTCATTATTCCAGTGTCATCCCAAACGTGTTTAACTGAGCTTTGTCACTCCAACTAATCCCAAAGGGGTTCAATAAAGATTAATCATTTCTGCTCAAATTAGAAGTGTTCAATGGAGCTTCATCAATCTAGCTCTTCCCAAATGTGATCAAATTGAGCTACATCACTCCAACTGATCCCAAAAAGGTTCAGTAGTGCTTCAACATCCCAAAGAATACTATTCCACTGCTTCATAGCTCCTTTCATCAAATATTCCTAATCTGACACAATATTTCAGGTCGGGAGCTTGATCGAAAGCAACTGACAGTGCGGATGATCTGGTTGTGTGAGAGGAGAAACGAGTGAATCTTTAGCCTTTCGATCGAATTCTGAACTGATCAGAGACTATTTTGATTTAATCAAACACGATATTTACGACACAAAACGTTCACAAGTCCTGTAGTGTGAGAAGGTCAGAGATTTACTCAAAGAGTGGGTCAAACAACAGCCAATCAGAGAGCTAAAAGAGCGGAGAAAAAGGTGAAGAGATGCGCATGTGCACCGCCTGAATAGCGACGCACGGAGACAGAGCAGCTGAGTGTAAAACGCAGGCAGATAAGAGCTAATATCATGTTTATAATGTTTAGATCCAGACGTCAACGCCCTCTCTAAGCCCTCAGCTAAGTCAGCTGCCAGTTTGCAGTGAAATATTTTTCCAGCTCACAGTGTGATGTCAGCTCTAGAGCATCCCACTTATTAACAGTGCTTTTCTATTCAGATTCCATGGCTATGTGCACATATTTTAACAACGGTGTCAGCACTGGGTAGCCTTGCCTGTCCACTACTGTCTGATGCTGTAGGAAAGAAAGAGGCATGAAGTTAATGAGACAAAAGCTTTCTGTCCCTCTGCTCCACTCACAGGCAGTGCTCATGGAAAGACAGAAGCAGCCTCATGGCTGATTGGACACTCATTCTGCATCAACACCCTCTACTATGACAGAAACTAACATCCAGTCAGCATCTTGAAGAAGTCACACAGGGCCACAACTTCATGAGTTCACTTAGGGCTTTGGTTTAATAAGCCCTCATGAGTAAAGATGTTGCCTGTTGCATTCTGTACCAGTCAAACGTTTGGACACATCTAATTAAATGTTTGAGTAACAACACACTGCTGCACCCCTAGTTCAACTTTGAAAAATGGGGTGGACACTATGAACCAATTGAGAGTGAAAGGGGTGGGCACTACGGCATTAAAAAGTTATTGTTACTGTAACCCTGTAATTACAGTACAGTAATGCTGTACTAAATTACAGATTACAGTAATGCTGTTATGATGCATGCATTCCTTTCTGAAAGCCTTAAACTTACGGTCAGCACATCTACCCAAAAAGAGCCCATCTACTCCCTGGGATATCCAAACTCATCTCGTGTTTGAGTAATATTAAACTCAGTGTGGGAAAGTGAAGCTGAACCAGTTTGCAAGACCCAGAGGTTGATAATCACATGCAACCCATTTCCAGCTGAACCTTCAAACTAAAAACTTCAAACTGACTGTCGAACTAAATTTGATAAAAAACTGACAACCTGAATAAATACAACAGTTTTTAAATGATCATTTCTTTTATTGAAAGAAAAAAGTTATCCAATACCAACTTGCCCTGTGTGAAAAAGCAATCACCCCCTTAGTTACTTGATGTACCAATTAATCACATTATTTGATCATTCAAATTAATTAAACTAGACAAACTCAGGCTTGATTATTGTCACCCCTGTTTAATCTAAGCATCACATAAATAAAACCTTTCCAGCATTGAAGTAGGCTAAAAGGTCCCAACAAGTACTAAGCTGCAGTTGGTATAGTGTAGTGGGTAACACATCTGCCTTCTATGCTGTCGACTGGGGTTCAATCCCTGCCTGAGTAAGCACACTACACTGTACCAATAAGAGTCCTTGGGCAAGACTCCTAACACTGCCTTCGCCTACATGTGTAAAATGATCAAAATTGTAGGTCGCTCTGGATAAGAGTGTCTGCCAAATGCCATAAATGTAAATCAAAAGAAATTCTGGAGGTTGTAAAAAAAAAAAAGAAAGTTGAAAATGAAATGAATCAGTCCAGAAAGGGTTACAAAGCCATTATCACCAAATGGAGAAAACTTGGACAAGTTGTGAAACATGGTGATGGTGGTTTTGAAGGACAAAAAGAGATTGAAAAATATCAATTATGACTGTTTTGCTACATAAAACCACACAAATTTCATTAGTGAACCTCAGGGGAACAAATACATTGCACATTGAAGGATCTGGGACCTTTAAAAATATTTTAACCAAAAGTATATATTAAAATGCTTGAAGTGTATTTCTAAGACAAACAGAAACAGTGAAGTTCATGACTATAATTATTTTAATGTTAATTACTATTAATATGTTTCCAAAACAGAACTTCATAAGGGGTGTAACAAGAGGCTACTCTGAAATAGAAAACTGTTTGATTTGTTTGGTTTCTGCATAACTCCATGTGTTATTTCATAGTTTTAATGTCTTCACTATTTTTCATAAATTCAGAAAACATTAAAAATAAAGAAAAGTAAGTTGTGCCCAAACTTTTGACTGATACTTTTGCCAAGCCACAGTGTATCCAGTCAGATGTAATCACCTCTAATCTCAGCACCTGTGAGCCAGCATACTTTAAGAGTATTTGTGCAGTGTGGTACCTTCATCATGCTGATGCCATGTGGATTCTGTCCAGAAAATCATTTACAGCATAATCAAGCGGCATCATGGCCATAACAGTGCTCTCATTTATGAGGTCTTGAGATGCATATGAAAATTTAATCAGCCCACTTATTTTCGGTAATGGAGATGGAATTGGATTATGCTTTCTGTCTGATCCTGGCTGAGGAGAGAAGACTTGACGCACTTTCTGCGGTGCTTTTAGCTCCTCGTTAAGGCGCAGGAGCTGATGAGGTTAATTGGATGTTTTAGTTGTGGCTTAATGACTAAGAAGGGTGAGTCTTGAGCTGGAGGAACGAGCGGCTTGCCCACAATGCATTGGCTCTATCCAGCTGTGGTGAAGTCCTGGCATTGTGATTTGCAGAATGTCAATGAAGCAATTATCGTCCGCAGCCACGGCCTGGTCACTGATCTCTGCGGAAGGGCAGCCTGATCCGCGGAGGTTAATTACCTGACCTCAGACGACAAACAGATACTGTACCCCAGCCTAACCCAAGCCCAGGCCTGCTGGGTTTGGAAAGTGCTGTGGTGAAAAATCTGAGGAAAGTTCCATGGCTGGTGTGGCCTACAGGGACAAAGACATGTCGCAGCACTTTCCATCACATGCCTCAATCTTCAGGTTGTTTACATGTATTCCCCTTAGCTGAAGCCACAACTGGGTTTATGTGCTGGTATCTTCAGTGCTTCTTACTCTGGATAGAAATGTTACCATAAAGCCAGAGATTACAATATAAACAGCAGCAGTTTACAATTACTTTAGTCTGTAAATTATGAAATGATAAATAATAAATAAGTACAGTAGGTAAAGAAGATAGATATATAGATAGATAGAAAGATAAATAAATAGAAAGACAGATGGACAGACAGACATACAGAGAGAAAATTAACAAGAAATATAAATGATGGACAGACTAGAGATAGACAGACAGACAGACACATAGATAGATAGATAGATAGATAGATAGATAGATAGATAGATAGATAGATAGATAGATAGACATACACATAGATAGATAGATAGATAGATAGATAGATAGATAGATAGATAGATAGATAGATAGATAGACATACACATAGATAGATAGATAGATAGATAGATAGATAGATAGATAGATAGATAGATAGATTAACAAGAAATATAAATGATGGACAGACTAGAGATAGATAGATAGATAGATAGATAGATAGATAGATAGATAGATAGATAGATAGATAGATAGATAGATAGACATACACATAGATAGATAGATAGATAGATAGATAGATAGATAGATAGATAGATAGACAGACAGATAGACCTCAATCTTAATTAATTCTAAACACTGATAAACACTCTTCTGCATCATCAATAGATATGGAATAATATACTTTATAATTAAAGTAACAGTTCCTAAAACTGAGATATTAATCATTATATTATGTATTAGACAATTTGCAATAAGTATATAATATAATCTCTGCAGACATTGATTACATTCCACTCAGATATCTGTGCCATTTTTCTTTTGCATGTTACATCAGAGGCCTGGTAAAAAGGAGCTACTGGAATAAAGCAACATCACAAATTAACAAATGAAATACTAATTGGTTTCTTTGTGGGGCTGAGAGCCTATTCAGTTGAGCACAAAACATAATTTGTGATGAATACCATGGTATTCAGGAACTGACCCATGCTGTGACATGCTCCTTGTTGCTATGGCAGCCCATCCAGTGACTCTCTCTCAGGCCTAATGGAGAACGGCACATTTTTAATGGAATTGCTTCAGGTAGGAGGTCCGCCCTTTGGTCCAGCATGAAAGTGTTCAGCGGACTGCGGATATTCTGATACACTTAAAAATCTCAATAAACTTGTAAACAATGCGGCTTTGTTTGGGAGAGTGGTCAATGACCTGTGCTGTGTGTGGCTGAAGTGTGGTGTTTGGCCTGTGTTTAGGTGTGTCAGTGCCGGTGAGGCTGATTCAGTGAGTTAGTGGATGAACAGGCTTTCATTCCCGCCGCAGTGCTAGAAAAGTGTGAGATGTGTCAAGTGTTGGTCTACAAGCGTTTCATGTGAAGTGTGGGAGTGATGATGAGCTGGATGCTGCATTTAGTGGTTCGTTTGTTTGTGTGTATGTGTAGGCATGCATATTAAGTGCTGGTTTGATGTGTTTAGTTTTCTGGTTTGTGTGTGTGTGGGTGGTTATGCGCATGTGTGTGTGTGAGTGTGTGCGTGCATGTGTGGGTGGGTAGAGACACTTGTGTGTGCTAGTGTCTATAGACAGTATTCACAAAACCCGGAAGAAGTGTCCCGCAGCCATATTCTTCACAATCTGTCAGTATGAAAGTCTGTTTCATTGGAAGTATTGATCCATACAAAATCAATACATTATCTTTGAGTCCTGATTATGCTGTAAAACTTGTGTTAGTATATCTAGACATATATAATTACCTTGCACCTAAAAATCTCAGGAGCTAAAACCATACAAATCACTAGAATCCTTTATTTCATCTGTAAAATGGTAAGTGATAATTCTGTCTTTTGTACCATCAACTATACCATCAAACATCATTGATCATAGCTACACACCTAAAAAAGATGGTTCTTCAAGCGTTCTTTAGTAAAGAAAATGGTGCTATATAGAACCATGAATGCTCAAAGAACCCTTTGCATGATTAAAGGGTTCTTTGCATAATTTGCATAAAGAGTTATTCAGATTGATGGAGAATGTGCTGCATATGGTTCCACATAGAACCTTTTTGAAAAGGGTTCTATGTAGCACATAAAAGGGTTTTTCTATTGTGACAATGTCAAGCTTGTAACAATAGAAGAACCCATGTTTATTTTATTAATATAAATAATAGAGCATACATTTTTGTCACTCAGTAGTGACTGTTTCGGTGGTGACAATTTTAGCTCTTTTTGAGCAGAACTCAAAAACACTAGCCAGTACATGGCTAGCACACACAGCTTTGGACAGCTGTACACACATAATATACACATCATAGTAGTGTTCATTAAAACATTAAAAAGTTACTTGTTTGCAGAAAATATGTGTTTCGGTAATGACAATTCTTTCAGATTTTCAGATTTTGGGACACATTTACTTCAAAACAGTGGGATCTAACTGCTCACCATGTGGCCATGAGGGACAGGGATGGAGCCTCACTTCCTGCCCTAAAATAAGGCCCTGCCCACTGGCTAAAACTCTTCATGTTTTGGTAGTGACATGAAAATGTGGACAGCATAAAAATAGTGTTTTTGTTTGGTTTCAAAATTAAACTCATGATAAAAATATGTCAACAAAATATACAGCAAATGTGGGTATTATATATTATTTATTATAAGTATAAAGAGGTGAGGGTTTTGTAAAGTAGCCTATAAACTATGATTTTGTATATATTTCGCTTGTCACTATCTCAATTAATGCTTTGAGGTTACATAGATCATTACATAATCTATGTAAATATGTAAGTTCTGAATACTTAAGTGTTCTTTTAATTTTTTTTTTAATAATGAGACTGCAGTTTGAACTAATTCAATAAAATAGTTTGCATAACAGTGTTGAAGCTTAATAGAAGACTTACTTTCGTGTGATGTTACTTCAGTGCACAGGAGTGTTAGCGTGCTTGTAGCATTAATGTAGCATTCATATTTTGACTGCTAAATGACTTCATAATTCAGAGAATCTGGTGAAACTCAGGGAGGAAAATGTGCACAAAAAGTATTAGGTTTGGAACATTTTGTTTACAAGAAGCAATTTTCAGAAATGTTGTTTATGTTCCTCATAGAGAAGATCTGCTCAGACCCGAAGTTCTCAAAATGAGCATGTCGCCGACTACAGAACAAGACTTCAGAGGCCTGATACTCAAGTTGGGATTCTCGGCCTGAAAAAGCCCCACAAAGACAGGAATACAAGCTTGTGTGTGTGTTGGTGCATGTGCCAGTCCACTCTGCAGGCTCAGGTGCGTGCTGTTGGTCTGCTCTAACGGCCTCTTTCAGCGATTGGTCACGCCTTCACTGGGCCTGCTGCCCCGGCACATGCCAGCTTAGCGCTTAGCGCCCAGCTCTAACTCACCGTGTGCCAGACGGCCTCTCTTCAGCCGCACAGCTCACTGCTGCTGCCCCACAATGCACCGCACCACACACCCTGCACTAGCCAGAATACACACAGACCCGAAGGGCATGCAGGACCCCCACAGAACACACACACACTTACACACACTTGCACACAACACCCCCACAGCTCTGCAGGCTATTCATTAGCCAGAGTCATCAGGAGTTCAGACTGGGTAAGACATACATATGGACTCCATGCAACCATCGTTTTACCTCTTATTACTTTTGTTTTCTGATACTATTTAAAATGTAATTAGGTATTTATATTTAATTGTTGCAATGCTTGCAAGACAATCACTATGTTATACCTATTTTTCTTTTTCCCTTAATATTGCTAATGCAATTAATTCATCTTGAACCACTTAACATACAGACTCTGATCAAACACTTGCCATGTTCAAAATCTCTAATCTAATCTAATCTAATCTCTGCCCTACATTCAAAATTCTGAATCACTATATGGATCACTATTACAGGGAACAGAATTCATGATGGTAGTGATCGATTTCGGACACAGTCACGTCATACAGGTTTTCTTATTACTGTGTGACAGAAGATTCCGTCACATAAAGACTACAAACATGATGCGACCAGTCCACTATACATATGATACATATGCACATATGAGAAGTGCTTACTTACATCTGTAGCAGGTCTGACGAGAGGACTATGGAGACACTGCCATTGTAGCTGGGTTCGGAAATGCTCTTTAGAGAAGTTGCACCAGAGCCAGTTTATGTGGAGCTTGGAAACTTCCTATTTCTCCTGTTATGTCAAATACAGGACTGCAAAATGCCAGAGGTGCCCATGAGTGAGTCCTCAATGAATGGGAGTTAATGGAGCTAAACAGCTAAATATGAAAATTTCAAATAGTTTCTAACCCCTTGTTCAGGACGTTCCTTTAATTTTGGAAAGTAGAACGATGTATTTCACTAAAAAATCTAAGAAAACTTACCTGTACATTACTGCTGATTTTGATTGGTTGGCATTACTCTTAATGAATACTGATTGGTTGGCATTACTGCTACTGAATGCTAATTGGTTAGCATAACTGCTACTCAGTGCTGATTAGCTGGCATTACTGCTACTGAGTGCTGATTGGTTGGTGAGCAGAGCAACTTGGCTGGGTGAAGCCATTCTCACTCACTCATGTCATAAACGTACATTAGGAACTGTTATGAAATCCTCTAATTGGAGTTCAGAGTGGTCAAAAGTATAACAGCAGTGTTAAAATGTTTATGCTGTTCAGTGTTCAGGAAATTCTCCATATTAACCCATTCATTTTGGACTTGCTCGTGAGCGCCCTCTAGCATTTGACAAACCCAGAATACGTTACTGAGTGGCAGTTTTCCTCTCTACACATTCTCTGGTTGCACATAAATCTTCAACCCTAACAATGCAGTGCATTATGAGTATCCCCTATCGGCTAGGGTACATCAGTTGTACACTGCTTTGAGTGCACTGGATCTTCTGCATGTTTTCAAACACCACCACAAAATGGCAAAACCCCCAAATAGTGCATTATACAGTGATTTTCATGTTTCTTACTGTCTTCTTTCTTTCTTTTTTTCTTTCTTTCTATCTTTCCTGCTTTCTTTCTTTCTTTTCCTTCATTGCTTCATTTATTTATTTTTGTTTCTTCTTTAATTAGTTCCTACTGTTTTCTTTCTTTCTTTCTTTTTCTTTCTTTCTTTCTTTCTTTCTTTCTTTCTTCACATTAATATCATAACAATGTATCTCCTCTTTTATTTACAATCACAATGTGGTAGGGATTGAAAGATTAGAATCTGTATTTTCCACACAATTTCTGCACTTCTTTCAATAAGCTAGATGTGAGACATAATGAACATAAAATTGCAGCAGGTTTTTATTAACTGTGCTTCTAAGGGTTAAGGTCCAGCACAGGGATGCAGAAAGATTCGGTGAGAGATGACAGTGCAGATATGCACATATGACCAACACCGTAAACACTAATGCAAGATTATTTCTTTCTTTCTTTCGTACTCCAGATTGATGCACAGATTTTGCACTAGCTGTAGATAATGCTCAGCATACTTTAATTCTCATTGACTTTTGGCCTTAGCGCTCTAGCATGTGCCAGTGTCTGGCGTGGTGCAGCCAGCTGGTGTGTCTTCACTGTGGGTGCGTGTGTGAGTGTATCGGCGGGGGGGGGGTCAATCTGCTTCTCTTTTGTCCTTCTTTATATCCCTCCATCCACACACTTCATGACGCACCAAATCACACACACTTCACTGGTCAGCATAATGTCTTTCAGTTTGTAATTCTGTGCATGTTGCAAAATACACACCATACACACTATTAAAATAACTGTACGTGAGTGCATTTGCACATCTGTATCTAGTGTGAACATCTGGGGGTCAATATATGTGCGAGTTCATTTCTTTTTGTACATGTTCAGTACAAAAATGTCCTGACTAACAGGGCTGGGTTTAGTTATTCTGATGCTCTTTTTAAGGGACAGGAATGAGGCGCTCTGGATGCACAGTTCTAAATTACTTAAAGCTCTGCGCTCCCGATTGGCACAACCATCTACACAGCCAAAAATGATCTTAAATCTAGTCGATATATCTAATATTTCTCATTTTGAGATTGCTGATGTTTACGTATCATTTATTTTTAATTATTATAAGTAACTATATTGAAGGTGCCATAGAATGTATTTATTCAGTATTTTAAATTGTTCTCTGATGTCTGGCTTTGGTTGGAGTAAATAAAATTCCCAGATGTGGTTTTACATGCCCATTTACAACCTTATGATTTGGCCCAAGAATAAAAAAAGCTTTTTGGTGGGCTCTATCTGATGAGCTCGGCTCTGACTTGCTGGTTTACCGCGAGGCACTGTGATGGCTCACATAGAAACAACAAGTCGAAAGAGACAGATAGAAAAATAAAATTAACCTCCATTTAAAAACAAGCTGGGTCGTCATATTAATTAGTTAGCTAAGGTAGTTACTTGGAGCTTGTTAGTAGCTAGTGATACCTACACAAACTACTTTCTTTTGATCTCAACAACAACACAAAGTAAATTAAAGTCACTATGAAATTTTCAAAATAAGATATAAGATTAATCTGAATAAAATTACACAGCATGGCTACTTACATGTTGGGGTTGGGGTCATGATGCTAATAAAGTTAGAACTGCCCCTTTTTCTCTTCAATGTCAAACGCTGAGCGAAGCTGCTCGATATTGTCCAATGTTTGAGAAACTGTCTGGAGTGAAAAGTGCAGAGCAAACTAACAACTTTGAAATAAAGTTGTCCAGGATCCTGTTAAACATGTGGAAACCACCTTAAATGGTGCCACAGGTGCATTCTGACACTGTACATTCTGGCAGCTGTACAAGCTGTAGGATTTGGTTTCATTTAAGAAATAAGCTTCAAACAAGCAAAATTATCTGCCAATATAGTGAGATAATTTGGTATAGAGTAGTGTAAGTGTATAGTAATGAACATTGAGTACTCAGTAATAAGTAATCCTATTACAGTTTGACAGAAGTAAATAATAGGTTGTAATGGATTACATTTTTGAAAAGCCCAACACTGCAACTATCTGTATTAACATTACTGCTAACATTTTGTATGCTCTGCGGAGCCTGTGCAGCGCTCTGTTCTGACTGAAAAATGAACCTCTGGGAGTGTAGCGACAAAGTTTTTGCTCTTCTCATATAACAACATGGAATAGTCCATAATAACCATGACTGGAGGGGAGCTGCACTGAAATTACTGGAAATAATCACTACAATCATGAATAGCAGCAGTTTGTGAACTGTATATATCATTCGGAATAGATTATTTAAACAGAATATCTACTTTGCAATTTCCTGGGCTCCATGGCTGATGGGGGCACTAGGTGGCTGCCTAGTGCAAAGACCACCACCCCTGCCATCTAAAAGCAGTGCAAACAATTCTAACCCACAGGAATAACTAAATGTGTTTCTGTCCATCCTTCCACTGTGAGAAGACAACTCAGCGCTTTGGGTCTGAAAGGATGTGTAGCTGTCAAGAAGCCTCACTGAGAAAAGGAGACAGATACATCAAACAAAGAAGCTGACCAGGACTGACCACACCAGAGTCCAGACCTCAACATCACTGGATGTGTTTAGATGGTCAAAAGCAGAAAATGCTAAACCAATGTCTAAGACTGAACTTTGGAGGTGTGGAAAAACATCCCTGCAGATTTCTTTGAAAACTGAATTTTCCTGATAATAATGGAAGCTGCAATGAGAATGAGTGAGATAATGTAAGAGTGGACACAATAAATACTGAGAAATGTGTAATTTTCTGTCAAATATATTTTCTGTTTTTTTCCTAATATTGATAACAAAGGAAAAACTTGTACTTTAGATTAAATTAGATTAGATTAGATTAGATTAGATTAGATTAGATTCAACTCTGCAGAGTACAGATACAGAGCCAATGAAATGCACATGAAAAGAAGCCTAAACATGATGGCCGTTTTGACTGAAAATGAAATAAATAAAAGGATGTGATTTTTGCGCACTAATGGATATATTACATTTAAGACATATTATTATAATTACATATTGGTACTTACATACATTTATCTAAAACAAATGTGTGTGTGTGCTTGTGCATGTGTGTGTATGTGTGAGTATGTGTGTGTACGCACATGCTTGCAGATCCTGTGCAGCCTGTGTTCACACAGAGCAGCTAGCAGGGGCCGGGGTAGGCGGAGGTCATTTGCATAATTATGCCCCTGTTTCCTGGAGCTGCATCAGCGGTCACCACGGCGACCTCCTTCGACCTTTCAGCAGGACCAAGACCAAACAGGCCAGAAATGCACTGCACACCTGCAATAAGCTAATCTGTGCATGCAACAGTCATAAAACACCTGAATAAGTTTCATTTTTTTCAGAAGTGCTTCTTCAGAAAAATAAAATAAATACTAAACAATTAATATGGTATATTATGATTTGTTGTATGTCGGTGGGTTTGGGACGGGGTTTGGATTGTTCGTTGGGTTAAGATTTGGAAATCTTAACCATTTCCAAATCTGTGCTCAAGGAAGCCCATTTGTAGTAACCATTCATGATACCCATGGCTAACAATGCTTCAATGAGTAAAATGTAACAAATCTGCTAACAAATGCATGCAATGAGCAGGACATACCAGATAAAGAGGAGCAAAACATCCTTCTCCTTCTAATCAGCTCAACATAACAATAAATATAATGAAATCAAAGAGATATTTTTGCATTGTTTATTTGTATTAATTCTAAAGTCATATATTGTTTTAACAAGCAAACAAAATAAAGATTTAAGCAATTTTCTTGGCTGGCCTAAGACGTCTGCTCAGTATTGCGCATAACCGTTCTTACTATGTGTATTATTATCACAGCAAAGTTTCTGTTTGTATGAAAGAAAGTATGGTGTCCCACAAGGCTCTGTTATAGGACCACTGCAATTGTCAATTATTTTCTTGGCTGCTCTTAGTATTTTGCACAGTACTGCATAAATGAATTGTTTTAACTTACATATTATTGCAGTAAATGTGTTTTGCTTGAAACAATACAGTAAAAAGTAACTTCTTGCTTTCAGTATTGTTTTATGAGCTTTTTTGAAGGACACAAGTTTGGCTCCTCTTTTTCTTGGAAGTGAACATGCAGTTTTCATAAGTCGTGGTATGTTGCAAAACGTATCAAATAATAATTTGAATTGCTTTGAGGCACTGTTGCTGCCGGCACAAACAAGTTTTATTCTGATAATCTGAAAATAACAGATGGCTAACCTCTTCATCATCGAAAATATGCTTCTTACTTCAAGATTTCCTTTTTAACAGTGCAACAACTCCCTTAGGCCTGCAGAGACCACTGTATATTTCAGACTCACTTTCTATCTCTCTCTTGCTTTATTTCTTTTTTCTCTTTCTATTTCTTTCTCTCCTTCACTCTCCTCATTGGAAATTCATTCTGAACAGCTTGTTATTATCTTGGCCCCTGAATCGTTGAATAGATTTACAAGCATTAGGGCCGGGGCATTGTGTGGGGCATGTGTGGAGGAGGTCCGGCCCTTTTGTCTGGTGTGTGTGTGTGGAATCACCCCCCCCACACACACACACACACTCGGAGTGCCGTCTGCTAGCCACACATTGAAATATGGCCCAGGCCTCAGACCCTGCACAATGGGCGTGTGCCGGCTTTAAGATGCTGTCACTCCAAACAAGTAAGTGCTTAACACACACAGAATAGTCGCACACACAAAAGAACACACACACATTCACTGAAGAGTGTGGCACTGTTTAATATGCCTCACTTCCTGACACACTTTAGGCCTGAGCAGAAGTTTTTGACAAATGAAACAAATTTCAGATGTCCATTATGTCAATAGGCCTTCCACTGAAGTCTAAATGGCAGTATCACAGAGATCCAAACTTTTCCTTTCTTCAAATGTGAATTCAACTCAAGCAATGTGTTCAAATTGTTGCATGCAGTAAATCTGTGAAATTAGACTTTACTGGCTGAATTTAGTGTTCATTTCTTTAACTACTGACTTGATCTCAGTCAAAAAACAGAGCTTAATATTTTTTATATCACATGATTTTATTTAATTTCCAGTAGAACTACAAGAAGACTTTGATAGGCCATATTTGTACATTAGTTACTTCATAGTTATTGATATTTTACTCTTTTTTTATTCAGTAAAGAATGAATCAATAGTCAATAATAGCTATAGTAATAGTAACAAAAATAATAACAATGGAAATAGTAACAATAATATTAGTAGTAGTAATAACAGCAACAATAATAACAGTAACAGTAAGTGCAATAGTAACAGCAATGGTATTAGTAATGATAATAGTATTTCTACTAATAAAAGTAGCAGAAATAGTAATAGTAACAGTAGTATTAGTAATGAGCCATATTAATAGCAGTGGCAACAGTCGTAGTTAGCATTATAATACTAGTAATAGGAACCAGAATAGTGATAGTAGTATTAACAGAAATAATCCTAGTAATAAGAGTAGTAACAATAATAGTCATAGCAACAGTAAGTCAAATAGTACTAGTACTAGTAAGAGTAGAAGTGCAATATTCATAACAGTATTAAGAGTAATTGGAAGAATAAAAGTAATGTTAAGAGTATCAGTAGTAGCCGTAATAGTAGTGGGAATAGTAAGAGTGACAGTAGTAGTAATAATAGTAACAGTAACAGTACTAGTTGAATAGATTTACAAGCTTTAGGGCCAGTAATAATAATAGTACTAGTACTACTAAAAGTAAAAGTGAAATGACAATATTAACAGTAATTGTAGGAATAACAGTAATAGTAAAAACAATGTCATTAGTAACAGTAATAGTAGTAGGAAGAGTAATAGTATTAATAATAGTGGTAATAACAATAATAATAATAGCGACAGTAACAATAGTACTAATAAAAGTATAAGTAGTAGTAATAATAGCAATATTACTAGTAATAACTAGTAATAGCAGTAGTACCAATAATTCTAACTGCAAGAGTAACAGTAGGTCAAATAATACTATTATTAGTAAGAGTAGTAGGAATAGTAATAGTAGTAACAGTGATAGTAATAACGCAAAATAGCAATAGTAATAGTACTAGTAATAGTAGTAATAATAGCACTAGTAAAGGCCTGAATGTATGCTTCATGAGGATGCGGCAAAGAAATGTGAAATTTCAGTGAAGTGTTATAAACTGTAGCCATTTTCTTTGTGCGGTGATTGTTTTAACATAGTTTTCACTGGAAAAGCCCCTGCATCCCTGCA